>NC_071355.1:107135948-107440948 GCF_943734655.1 Sabethes cyaneus
TGTCTGTCTGTCTGTCTGTCTGTCTGTCTGTCTGTCTGTCTGTCTGTCTGTCTGTCTGTCTGTCTGTCTGTCTGTCTGTCTGTCTGTCTGTCTGTCTGTCTGTCTGTCTGTCTGTCTGTCTGTCTGTCTGTCTGTCTGTCTGTCTGTCTGTCTGTCTGTCTGTCTGTCTGTCTGTCTGTCTGTCTGTCTGTCTGTCTGTCTGTCTGTCTGTCTGTCTGTCTGTCTGTCTGTCTGTCTGTCTGTCTGTCTGTCTGTCTGTCTGTCTGTCTGTCTGTCTGTCTGTCTGTCTGTCTGTCTGTCTGTCTGTCTGTCTGTCTGTCTGTCTGTCTGTCTGTCTGTCTGTCTGTCTGTCTGTCTGTCTGTCTGTCTGTCTGTCTGTCTGTCTGTCTGTCTGTCTGTCTGTCTGTCTGTCTGTCTGTCTGTCTGTCTGTCTGTCTGTCTGTCTGTCTGTCTGTCTGTCTGTCTGTCTGTCTGTCTGTCTGTCTGTCTGTCTGTCTGTCTGTCTGTCTGTCTGTCTGTCTGTCTGTCTGTCTGTCTGTCTGTCTGTCTGTCTGTCTGTCTGTCTGTCTGTCTGTCTGTCTGTCTGTCTGTCTGTCTGTCTGTCTGTCTGTCTGTCTGTCTGTCTGTCTGTCTGTCTGTCTGTCTGTCTGTCTGTCTGTCTGTCTGTCTGTCTGTCTGTCTGTCTGTCTGTCTGTCTGTCTGTCTGTCTGTCTGTCTGTCTGTCTGTCTGTCTGTCTGTCTGTCTGTCTGTCTGTCTGTCTGTCTGTCTGTCTGTCTGTCTGTCTGTCTGTCTGTCTGTCTGTCTGTCTGTCTGTCTGTCTGTCTGTCTGTCTGTCTGTCTGTCTGTCTGTCTGTCTGTCTGTCTGTCTGTCTGTCTGTCTGTCTGTCTGTCTGTCTGTCTGTCTGTCTGTCTGTCTGTCTGTCTGTCTGTCTGTCTGTCTGTCTGTCTGTCTGTCTGTCTGTCTGTCTGTCTGTCTGTCTGTCTGTCTGTCTGTCTGTCTGTCTGTCTGTCTGTCTGTCTGTCTGTCTGTCTGTCTGTCTGTCTGTCTGTCTGTCTGTCTGTCTGTCTGTCTGTCTGTCTGTCTGTCTGTCTGTCTGTCTGTCTGTCTGTCTGTCTGTCTGTCTGTCTGTCTGTCTGTCTGTCTGTCTGTCTGTCTGTCTGTCTGTCTGTCTGTCTGTCTGTCTGTCTGTCTGTCTGTCTGTCTGTCTGTCTGTCTGTCTGTCTGTCTGTCTGTCTGTCTGTCTGTCTGTCTGTCTGTCTGTCTGTCTGTCTGTCTGTCTGTCTGTCTGTCTGTCTGTCTGTCTGTCTGTCTGTCTGTCTGTCTGTCTGTCTGTCTGTCTGTCTGTCTGTCTGTCTGTCTGTCTGTCTGTCTGTCTGTCTGTCTGTCTGTCTGTCTGTCTGTCTGTCTGTCCTGTGTTCCTTATAGAATCAAAAACTACTGAATCAATCGGCGTGAAAATTTGCATGTAGAGGTTTTTGGGGCCAGGACAGGTTTTAGTGATGGTTAGAGACCCCTCCCCCCACTAAGAGGGGGGGCTCCCATACAAATGAAACACAAATTTCTGCATAACTCGACAACTAATCAAGCAAAAAGAACAAAATTTGGCATGTGGGTGTTTTCGGTGACAAGAATTTATTCTATGGTAAATTGAGACCCCTCCCCTATTTATAAGGGGAATTATAACTCCTCTCCTCTGTGAATGGGGGGGCTTCCATTCAAATTTCCTCATAACTCGAGAACTAATCAAGCAAATGGAACCAAATTTGGCACGTGGGTGTTTTTGGTGACAAAAATTTCTATGATGAATTGGGACCCCTACTCACTTTAGGAGGGGGGGCTCCTATACAAATGAAATTCAAATTTCCTCATAACTCGAGAACTAATCAAGCAAATAGAACCAAATTTGGCATGTGGAGGTTCCGAAGACACTTTTATACGATTGAATTGTGTTGCAAAAACTGCTTACAACATTGCACGTAAATATTGAATGATAATTTTGTACTTAACGCAGCGCCGCTCTAGGTGATTATCGGAAACATGGATATTTGAGGTTTCTCAAACAAACGGATATTTGCAACTCCAATTAAAAGGACTTCGTGGAATTAACTTTGTCTGGAATTTTGAGGGAAGGTGTAGATATCCTCAAGGAGTCGAAAACTGTTAAAAAGTCAATTTTAATAAAAATGGCGTTTGTGGGGTTTCTCAAACAAACGATTCAAATATAATATTTATATGTTTCCAACATGTATGCCATCACATGAAAACAAAATGAAACGTAGGTAATTCCCCCAAAATGAAACTTACAGGTGAATTGCGAAAAACAGAATCTTTCGCTACATTCCACTTTGCTAAGCAAATCAATCACCCGAGTGAAGAATTTCGGCAATTTAAGTAGGCCTATTGGCGGCAGACTCGCAACTACCGTTTTCAGATCAACCGGTAAAGGCGTTGCGCTATTCCTGCATAGCGACATATGGGAGTGTAATCGATAGCGGCTGGCGGCGGGTTCAATTCTCACCGAAGAAGGAAGGTTATAAAAAAGCAATATTAAAACGTCAACAGAGGATAAGGATAACAGAGAGGGAAGATAAAAAGGGATGATCATATATTTTTCCCATTTTTTATGTTTGACGTTTTACCGTTACGCAACAGGCGTTACGTTTTATGCATTTGTAAATCTCCAAGCACTAATGTAGCCGGATATTTCGCCAAAACCGGCTTTTTAATAGCGTTTTATAAGCATATAGATCAGTGCTGCACGATATGTTGTGCACCATAGGCAAATAAAAAATTAGATTTCTGCTTCTTTAAGTGCTCACTGGTTACTTGGGTAATTTTGCATTATGTGTCAAAAAAAGCTGATATTTTTAATAATTTGTGTTGGATAGCACGGGAGTAGACGGGATTTCGTGTAAAGTACAGTGGACTGTCGGAAAAGTTAACTCTCTGAAAAATTATTTGCTCAGAAAAGTTAAGCGAATTATAGCTCTCATGCAACACTCTAAAAAGTTAATTTTTGCCTTAACTTTTCTGAGAGTTTGGTTGTCCAAAGCGTTTAATTTCTCATTTTAAATGCAAAAAGAGGGAAGTAAAAAAACGCGCGTTGTTCAAAACGTCGTAGACTACAAAAACCAAAAAGTAAACTAGTTTAATTGACTATTTTAAATGAAAGGAACTAAGTATTACTTCATAAAGATGCTACATATTTCTTTACATTACAGCTTCCAGATATTTAAAAATGTGTGTCCTGTATCCGAGAATATCGTTTTCGCTTTTGTATTCATAACTTTCAATGACTCTTAGGACTAGGCACTCAGAAAAGTTAAAATTTCGGAAAAGTTAATCGACCCATTCCCCAATCGACTAACTTTTCCAAAAGTCCACTGAATATCTATAGCATTTGGCTTAAATTAGTCGTATTCTAATCTTTCTCCCTTTGCTTTAATTACGAGTCGCAATCGTTGTTGAAAAGCTGGCATGCATGATATCCTGAGACATTTCATCCCAAATCTTCTCCAAACGTTACTTGAACGTCAAAACCACCTGTTCTTCCACTAGAACTAGACCATAGGCCGAAAAAATAGATGCCATCGCTTAATGGGCTGAAAATACCCTCCCGTACCCTAATTAGGCCATTGCAAATCATTTTTTTTAAGGTTGGTAAACGGCTAGATAATGCGAAATATAGACCCCATAGTGGTCGTTAGCCTCTTATCCAGCAACTCCGATCCCGACCTCCTCGTGGTACCAGCCGGAATACGAGCAACCTTAGCGGAGATCGGATAACCAACCCCGGTGGAAACTAAGGTCGTATACTAACCGGGAAGGAGGTATAGTGCGTCTCGGCACTATGAGATGGCAGCCCCATCGCGAGACTCGGTAGTGTTGCCCCAGTACGGCTACACACCTAAACTAAACTTAACTAACAACATTCAAGCATATTCGGAGCGGAATATTTGGCATCGACCTAGGCGACGAAATAAGGACGACGAATGGAGACTCGGGACTTGGAACTGCAGATCGCTTAATTTCGCAGGTTGCGAGCGGGTGCTGATTGAACAGCTGGAACCCCGCAAACTCGGCATCGTAGCTCTGCAGGAAATCTGTCGCAAAGGAGAGAAGGTATGGAAGATCCGTGGCGGAAAGGCCCAGTTTTACCAGAGCGGTGGCGCTACCAACGAACTGGGAACGGGCTTTGTAGTGCTGGGCGGAATGCAGGATCGCGTGATAGATTGGAAGGCGATCAACGAGAGAATGTGTGTAATGAGGATAAAGGGCCGTTTCTTCAATTATAGCATCATTAACGTGCACTGCCCGCACGAAGGTAGACCCGACGATGAGAAAGAAGCGTTCTACGCGAGGCTGGAGGCAACGTACGACAGCTGCTCGTCACGGGACATCAAGATCGTCATCGGGGATATGAACGCCCAGGTCGGTAGGGAAGAAATGTATAGACCGGTGGTAGGACCCCATAGCCTGCACACCGACACAAACGATAACGGCCAACGATGTATAAACTTCGCAGCTTCCCGAGGCCTGGTGATCCGAAGTACCTTTTTCCCGCGCAAGGATATCCACAAAGCCACCTGGAGATCACCTGACCAACGTACAATGAACCAAATTGACCACGTTCTCATAGAGGGCCGGTTCTTCTCTAACATCACGAACGTACGCTCCCGTCGGGGTGCGGATATTGATTCTGACCATTACCTAGTAGCAGTACATGTGCGCTCAAAGCTGTCCACCGTATACCGGACACGTCAAAGCCGCCCTCCTCGGCTGAACATCAGGCAGCTAGATAACCCACAAGCTGCCGAGAACTACGCGCGAGTACTGAATGAGGCACTGCCTTCTTCCCAGGAGTTAGGTGCTTCAAACCTCGAAGACGGTTGGGGCAGAATACGCTCGGCCATCGAAGAGGCCGCTACCGCGGCACTAGGTATTGAGCCTCGGAGTACACAAAATGATTGGTTTGATGGGGAATGCCAACAAGCGGTGGAGGAGAAAAAAAACGCTTGGAAAAATTATCTAAGTATTGCCACTAGAGAGAACCTGGCCAAGTACCGACGAGCTAGGAACCAGTTGACCACGATCCTGAGGAGAAAAAAGCGCCAAAAGGAGGACAGAGATCGTGAAGAATTAGAACAACTATTCCGAGCTAATGACACGCGCAAGTTTTATGAGAAGGTGAACCAAACTCGGAAGGGCTACACACCGAAACCTGACATGTGTAGGGACGAGGGAGGGAATCTAATTACAAACGAGCGCGAGGTGGTCGACAGGTGGAAGCAGTTCTTCGATGAACACCTCAATGGCGAAGTCGCAGAAGGAGGCGGAACGGAAATTAACCTAGGAGCGCCCATGGAAGATAGTGATGTCCTAGCACCTGATCTCCAAGAAGTCAAACGAGAAATCAGGTTGCTGAAGACCAATAAAGCCGCTGGGAAGGACCGCCTACCGGCAGAGCTTTATAAACATGGCGGGGAAACGCTAGCAAAGGCTCTACACTGGGTTATTTCGAGGATTTGGGAGGAGGAAAAGCTACCGGAGGAATGGATGGAAGGAGTGGTTTGTCCCATCTACAAAAAGGGTGATCGGCTAGACTGCTGCAACTATCGTGGTATTACGCTGGTAAACGCCGCCTACAAGGTACTCTCCCAGATCCTGTTACGCCGGCTGTCACCGATAGCACAAGGTTTCGTAGGGAATTATCAGGCGGGTTTCATGGGGGCTCGCGCAACTACGGACCAAATGTTTACTATCCGACAGATCTTGCAGAAATGTCGGGAGTACAACGTGCCCACGCATCACATCTTTATCGATTTCAAAGCAGCATACGATACAGTCGATCGAGACAAGCTATGGCAAATAATGCACGAATACGGTTTTCCGGACAAACTGACGCGACTGATCAGAGCTACATTGGATCGAGTGATGTGTTTCGTACGCATCTCTGGGACACTCTCGAGTCCCTTCGAGACGCGACGAGGGTTGAGACAAGGTGACGGTCTATCCTGCATGCTGTTCAACATCGCTCTTGAGGGGGTGATCCGACGAGCGGGCATTGAAACGAGAGGCACGATTTTTACCAAGAGTAGCCAACTTCTAGGCTTTGCAGATGACTTCGATATCATTGCCAGGAACTTTGCGACGGCGGAGGCAATCTACGCCAGACTGAAAGCGGAGTCTAGGAGAATTGAGCTAAAAATAAATGCGTCGAAGACCAAATACATGAAAGGAAGAGGCTCAAAGGAAACAAATGCGCGCCTCCCACGGACGGTAACCGTTGACGGCGACGAACTAGAAGTGGTAGAAGAGTTCGTGTATTTGGGATCGCTGGTGACCGCGGACAACAACACTAGTAAGGAGATCCAGCGGCGCATCCAAGCGGGAAATCGGGCCTACTTTGCCCTCCGTAAAACGCTACGATCAGGAAGCATACGCCGCCGCACGAAGCTAACAATGTACAAAACCATTATTAGACCGGTAGTTCTTTATGGACTTGAAGCCGTGACGCTGCTTACGGAGGACATACGCGCCCTTGCCGTGTTTGAGCGGAAAGTGCTGCGGACGACATTTGGCGGAGTACAAACTGAAAGCGGAGAGTGGCGGAGGCGTATGAATCACGAGCTACAGGTACTGCTTGGGGAGACTCCTATCGTACATCTAGCGAAAGTTAGCAGGCTACGGTGGGCCGGACACGTCGTAAGGATGCCGGACGACCGTGCGACGAAAACGGTCCTCTTCAACAACCCCACCGGCACCAGGAACAGGGGGGCCCAACGTGCACGATGGCTCGACCAGGTCGAAAGCGATTTGCGACTTCTGAGACGACTAGGAAATTGGCGACGAGTGGCCCAAGACCGAGTTGAATGGAGACGAGTGCTTGAAACAGCACGAGCCACCCCGGCTCTATGCTGCTGAAGAAGAAGAAGAAGAAATCATTTTTAAAGTTTTTGTCTCCCCGCCCTTCTCAAAATTGGCTCTAAAAATCGGGGCGCAAATAAAAATTTGTTAAACTTCGGTAAAAAATCAGAGGGGTTGTGTACAAGACACGACCGCATATATAGGTGACGCAGAACTACGTAAGTCTCTTTGTAGTGATAGTGGCATGTATTCATGCTTGTAATCATTCGATTCTTCATGTATACATGCTATATGCAACATATATCCATGCTACATGCGTTGTATGTAACATTTATCAAAGTAGTAACATTGCATACGTTCAATTCTCAAAATATTGTGCATTTGAAAACAATTTAACAAAATCAAGAACACAAACTATTGCTTTCCTGCTACCTTACTGAAATTAAAGATTGTTTTTATTATCCATGGTTTCCCACGTTGAAGGGATTTTACCAATTCAATCCTATTTTATCAACAGCACATCTTTTCACTATACTTCTAATGAAACGGCAAGCATGCGCATTCATACAGAGTCGTATTATAACCGAACAGTACAGCTGTAGCACATTTTTCCAACACAGATATCAAGTTCGCCGAGGTTTCATCGTCTCGCAGTAAAGAATTTGCGATCTGTTGGGACAACGAACTTGTGTCATTTTTTCTGGCACACTTTCCTAACACAAACATCAAATTGGACTAGGTTTAATCGCGTTCGTAAGAAATCTATTGGCACGAGGGGGCTTTGTTACTCTCTCTGGCGTACTTCCCAAGCAAGGACATCAAAATGGTCTAGGTTGAACCGCGGTGTTAAGAAATCTTGTTTAAATGAGGGAATTTGGTCACTTGTATTGGCTTACTTCCCAAGCACAGATATCAAATTGGTATAGGTTTAGATCATCGTAAAGAATCTTCCAACCAATCACGAAGCGCGAATTCTGGTAAAACATAGGTTCATTATTTTCAATTTTTCAATAATTCAAAATCAAGAATCCATACTTTTCTTCATTTGGGTCAATTCTTAGAAGATTTTCCGATCGATTGTTGTAAGAATATTGAAAATCGATCGGAAAACCGCTGAGCTATTAGCGCTTAAAACCTTTCATTTTTCGTGACGCTCGCATTTTTCGATTTTTTAGAATGACACCCTATCTCAAAACTTGCCGTAAGACGTAGTCCTACGTCAAAATGCATAGTTTGGATTTATTCCACTATGTTATCTATACCTATGATTATTTCAAAGTTCTCTCACCACAGAAAGTCTTCAGTGCAGTGGTATCACTTCGAAGGATTAATTACGAAAAAGGCCTATCAATTCACATGAAATAAATCTGGAGGAAAATTTTCAAAAATTATAGTGATAGGTCCCACTTGTCCCATTTACCGGGGCAAGTGGGACCTATATTCAAATTTGATTAAGAAGCATAAAATAACAGAAGAAAATTGTGTAAGTTAATGTTAAAGCATTGCAAGAAGCAATCAAAAACAATATTTGTACGAATGGTTCATTCAAAAAGAGCGTAACCAAATCAAATCACAACGGGCGACTTTATCTTATATATAAAAATGGATTTCTATCTGTCTGTCTGTCGGGATGTTCCTTATAAAAACGAAAACTACTGAACCAATCGGCGTGAAAATTTGCATGTAGAGGTTTTTGGGGCCAGAGAAGACTCTTATGATGGTTAGAGACCTCTCCCTCCACTAAGAAGGGGGGCTCCCATACAAATGAAACGCAAATTTCTGCATAACTCGAGAACTAATCAAGCAAATGGAACAAAATTTGGCCTGTTTTTGGAGACAAGAATTTTCTATGGTGAATTGAGACCCCTCCCCTCTTTAGAAGGGAAATTATGACTCCTCTTCCCTTTATGAGGGGTGGCTTCCATACGAATAAAATACAAATTTCCTCATAACTCCAGAACTAATCAAGCAAATGGAACCAAATATAGCATGTGGGTGTTTTTGCAGGCAAATTTTTTTTCTACTGTGAATTGAGACACCTCCCCTCTTTAGGAGGGGAATTATGACCCCTCTCCCCCTTAAGAGGGGGGCTTCCATACAAATGAAATACAAATTTCTTCAAAACTCGAGAACTAAGCAAACAAATGGAACCAAATTTGCCATGTGAAGGTTTTTGGAGGCAAGAATTTTTTCTATGGTGAATTGAGAGCTATGCAAATAAAATACAAATTTCCTCATAACTCGAGAAATCATCAATCAATTGGAACCATATTTGGCATGTGGGTGTTTTTGGAGGCAAGAATTTTTTCTATGATGAGTTAGGACCCCTTACCTTTTTAGGAGGGGGGGAGGGCTCCCATAAAAATACAATTTTCCTCATAACTCCAGAACTAATCAAGCAACTGGAACCAAATTTAGCATGTGGGTGTTTTTATTGGCAAATTTTTTTTCTATGGTAAATTGAGACCCCTCCCCTCTTTTGGAGGGGTATTATGACCCCTCCCTCCTTCAATAGCGGGGGGGGGGGCTGCTATACAAATGAAATACAAATATCCTCATAAGTAGAGAACTAATCAAGCAAATGGAACCAAATTTGGCATGTGGGAGGTTTTGGAGGCAGGAACTTTCTTTATGATGGTTTGAGACCCCTCACCCCTGTGGTAGGGGAATAAAGACTGTCATACAAATAAATCAAAATTTTGCGTAACTCAAAAACTAATCGAACTCGAGAAATTTTAGACTCTTTCATAAAACACTAGTCAATAACAAGACCACCAGAAACTATCAATACTAACATTAGATGATTCAGGCCGAGACGGACACAGGCCACGAGTGTTGCCGGCGACCTGCCGTCGGAAGCGCGGACCGCTGCGGAGGGGCAGCCGCCCGTGGAGATCATTTTTATGTAGGTTTATTTTATTCCCTAGATCTAGGGTAACCAACCTATAATGGACCCCATCGGCAGCTGTACATAATTTGGACACTTCCATTTGATTTTGCTGTAAGTGTCCAAATTATGTACAGCTGTTGATGGGGTCCAAAATACGTTGGTTACCCTACTGACCTCTATTGCTTTTCTTCAGTTGCGTCACCCCTGCGAAATGGTACTTTCTACGAAAAAAATTTCCGTGAAATGGAACATCCCGCGTAAGGTCTTTCGTGAAATAGTATTCTGCGAAACTCTAAATTCCGCGTCATGGTCAACCGAGAATTGGTGTTCCGCAAAATGCTATTCGGCGAAATGGTTTGTAATGATGGCGAATATTGAAATGCTATCCGCTTTATTTTATCAGACAGAGCAATGGGGGGAGTTGCTTTCTATTTTACTGTGAGAAAAATTTGTATATTAAAACATCCATGAACTCCTCAGAAACTTGCAAAACTCGAGATTGTGATAAAGGTCATCCGAGATTCAGGATTAATGTACAGCACAGTTTAATTTGTGGCAATACGTAGTTTGTCGGGTCAGCTAGTAATTTATATAAAACAAAGAGCGTGAGCGAGTACGCTGTAAAGCATTATTGTAATGAAATGTAATTGAATATGTCGTTGCATCCAATTCTTGCAAGATGTAATTTAGAATTAACCATTGCTTAAGGGGGCATAGTACTTTTTACACCATATATTTTGCCTTATTTCTAATATTTTTTTCTCGATAACGCGAAAAGCGAATCGATTCGAGTTTTTTGCATTCAAAACATTGCACTTTATACTAATATTTACAATTTTGTTTGCATATGTGAAACTCTTCCCCTCTCCCCTACGGCTCCTTGAACATGATTATTCGAAAAATACATGATTTGCGGTACCATGGATTGGCGCTGGGGGGCTTATCCGAATTGAAAAATTCCAAAATGACATGAAAGTATATTAAATTATCTCGTGTTTGACCCATCCTTTTTCTAAAATTCGAACGCATAACAAAATGGCGGACATTCAAACATAAAAGTAACGTTTTTAGTCGAAAAAATTGACTTTAAACATTTCTAAAAAATACAAAAATTGTAATATCAAAAAAAGGATGGGTCAAACACTATATAATTTTGCTGGCTTTAAAACGAAAAAAGAATCATGAGAATTGCTTGAGCCGTTCTTGAGATATTTATGGTACCGGCTTTCAAAACCTGATTTCGAGAAAAACAACGTTGAAGTTTTTATTCGCTGTATAATCGCTCCAGATATGCGCGGTACAAATAGCTGTAACTTTGTCAATTTTTGGAATTCATCGAAATGACTTGAAATACGCATGGTCAAAATGTTAATCTTTCGAAATAATCAATAAAAAAAATTTCGATATTTTTAAATTGAAAAAGTACTATGCCCCCTTAATAGCTCGAAGATACGATTATGATCTACTTGTTCTACCATGCCCAATTCGATAGAGCTACTCATAAGAGATAGTTACGCTATAATAACCACAACACTTTATTGTTTCAATTCCAGTTGCAGATTTTTTTTTTTTTATGATGGCCCCGACCTTTCTTGGTCATTGCCTCCACCCCATACGCATCTTTGGAGTGGGAGGGACGGTTTATCTCTCGGATATTTGAAACTGATTTCTTCACATTTTCCACATCTTTGTTTATCTAATCAGTGTGACTTGTTGCATCACTCTCCCGCGTATGTCCATCATAGTATTAGTTCTTTTGACTACTAATTGGCTAAAGATAGCCGATACTGTTTTGCATGTCTTGCCTTTGCAAGCAACATAGTAAGCTCTCCTATCCAAGCAATTCTACCTTAGTAGACATCAGACTACACGAATCAATTTAATTTCAGCATCACGACGTGTTCATATGCATGTGTTGTCTTTAATTTAAAACTGACTTTTTACTGCCACAATTGTCCTTCGCTTAAACTGCGTTATATTTCTTGTAGACTTGACGTCCAACGGTAAACTGTTGTATATTTGAAGACCTTTGTAAAAAAGCGACCTCTGAGTCGTATGTTTCAAAAATCGAGGTAATCTGAAATCAGAAGCTCCTCTAGTATTGTGTGTATGTACATCTCTGCCAAACTGGACTTCATGTGTTAGATACTCAGGCAATATCCCTAGTTTCATTTTTTGTACGAACTTTACGCTATTGTAGATTATTCGTTGTTTCACTGACATCCATTGGAGCATATCCAACATAAGAGTTGTTGGTGTCAGCCGTTCACATCTAAGTACAGGTATACCTCGATATAAGACAGCCTCGTTATAAAACAACCTCGATATAAGACAATTCGATATAAGACAATTTTGTCTTATATCGAAACAAATCCCTTTGACATAGCTGATAACGATACCAGAGCTGATTTTCCATTCTGAAATCGGTGCCATGAAGATGTTCATTATTTCAAAATAACCCCAAAAATAGTAAAAAACTAATAGTTCAAACAATAATAAATAGTTCAAAAACCGTAAACACATAACACAGAGCAAAATTGGCGACCGCTAATGCAATTTTTTTTTGAAAAAACCATGTTTCGATATAAGACAATTTCGATATAAGACAACTTTTAGAAATTATAAATTGTCTTATATCGAGGTATCCCTGTAATGTTCTCATAATCTTATTTTGCAACCTTTGAAGCCTTTGCACCTGAGTATCTGACCCCAACAATAGCACCGTTACGCAATAATCAAAATGGGGTAATATGACTGATTTTACATATGTTAGCTTGGACCAGAACGTTAAATATCTGCTTATTCGACACAATACTCCATACTTTATAGCTATCTTTTTTATTACGTAATCCACGTGTTCTGAAAAATTGAGCTTTTCGTCTACCTGCACTCCGAGATACTTGGTAACTTTCACTCTCTCAATTACGTTTCCATCTATTCTGAGTTCCACATTATCAGCATATTTCCTATTTCCTATTATCATCCATTTAGTTTTCGATAAATTTAAACTCAGTTTTTTCAGTTTCAGATACTCAGCGATTTGTTTCAGATCGTTTTCAGCTTCTTGAATCGCTGTTTCTAAGCAGTCACTTGTCCAATAGATTGTGGCATCATCAGCAAATAGTTTTAACTGTCCGCTTCCCCCCAAATAGCTTTTCAAGTCATTGATGTAAAGAATAAAGAGTAGCGGTCCTAAAACACTTCCTTGTGGTACTCCTAAGTTATTCTCGCGCGAATCGGAGACAGTGTTACCGTATTTAGTCCTTTGACATCTATTAGAGAGATAACTATTGAACCAATTCCATACCGTCTCACGAATTCCTATGTTATACAAAACATCAAGCAGTTGTGATCTATCAACTGTTTCGAATGCCCTTTTAAAATCCAGAAAAACAGCCACAGTATATTTTCCCCTTTCAATATTAGACTTCCAATTATGTAGTATCAAGTTTATAGCTGTCTCCGTGGAATGATTTGTCCTAAATCCTGACTGCTTTGGTATAATAATATCTTGTGAATTTATGAAAGTCATTAATTGTCCTTTGACAACGATTTCAAGAGTTTTTTCTTGGAGCTCTAACATATTAATAGGTCTGTATTCTGTTGCATTTTTTGTGTTACTAATTTTCGGGATTGGAACTATAGTTGATTCTTTCCATGATCTTGGGACCAAGCCCTCTGATAAACTTGTATTTATAATTTGCAATAACAAGTCTTTTGTTTCCTTAAATGCATCCTTAAAAACTCTAGTGGACACATTGTCAATTCCTGCCGTATGTTTCAGCTCTTTAACAACGTCACATAACTGTGTCATTGAGATAAGTTCAAATCTACACATGCACCGGTTACACGTAGTCTGTGATGTAATTGTGCTAACATTTGAGTTTGGAATACTGTTCTGTATCTCGCATATACTATCAATGAAATAATCATTAAATTTTCTGGCCACCGTTTGTTCATTTGATTCTTCTATCCCATCGCATATTATTGTGTTAGTAGATACACCCTTAGGATGTGTGAGTCTTTTAATAGTTTTCCACATTTTTTTGCACCACATTTTTAAATGAAGATTTGCTTACCCAGGTAACCATAAGCATTAATCCAAAACCGTATATTGGAAATAATTCTGCATCCCAAGTGCCAAACTTTTGTATATTAGCAATCTTAATGCTTATTAAACGTATATTAACATTGTTGATGCATAGAAGCATTAACGTAAATCAGCATTAAAGAAAGCAATATATGCGCATATAACGTAACAATATAATGACACATTCCGCGGGCTGGTATACCAACCAGACATTTTATAAAAGTTGCTTTTAGCATTGTTGAATATTTTTTCATGATTGGGCAATGTTTGAACCTTTCAAAACTGCCCTAACTGGTATTCTAGCATTTTCGGAAGTTATTTAAAACGTGTGTCGAAAATAAATTAAATTTACGAAAATAATGATTTTTCGTGATATTTTTAATAACGCTGCTACAGTGCGCTAAAACATTTCATAATAGCACTTCGTTTCGACCAACTTACAAAGGAATATATGCTGAATCCATTCCAAAAATAGTTTGGATGTAATTTTGCAGTTATTTTGTATTTCAAGTGGATGAAATAGGGCCATTTTTTTGCGTTGTAACGTCACGAAAAAAGTGTAGTTTTCCGCTTTCGCAGAAAAGTACAGATTCGAACAATCTAATGATCCGTATTCTCTTTGTACTCAAAAATACCTTTAAAGTGGTACCCAAAGAATGAAGATAAGGTAAGTATAACCTAAGCTACAACTGATTGAAGCTCGCGTTGTAACGTCACGGCGGGCAGCCGGACGGATTCAAAACAAGTGAGACATGAGTAATAACATCGAAACCTTAAGACATAGCATAATAGTTGCTTCAGAAAAGTTTGTTCATTTAAAAAGCACTTTCGTGATGAACAAACATTTGAACATTAGAGTGTCCCTAAGCAGATACAAAAAAATATTTTCTCTATTTTAAGTCAGAAATGATTGCTGTCTACAGAAAATTTGTAGAAAAACTAATTTCAAGAAACTTCATTGAATACTGAAGATTTATATTTCTTACATGAAAAAAGTTATAGAGCCAAACTCTTAGGGACACCCTTAAAAATAGTTTTTTTTTTCGATCTAGCTCTTTAATAACGCTTCGTACGCCTTTTAGATGTTCTAAGAAATGGGTAATAGGATTAACCTGCACATTTTCGTCGAAGATAGTAGAAATCTATCTTTTTCCATTAGGAGCTATCCCTTGTTTCTTTTATTTATACATATTCACCTGCGGTTGTCTTCATAATAACTCTTTTAGATTTTCCACATTATACCCTAAGTTGTACATGGTGGAATACAGCATAAATCAACTCACAAAAAACAAGTGAGATTAGCTGCTCATAGCTGCTCTCCCTCGAGATACACCCCCTTAAAGAGTACATGTAAAAATAAAAAGCCAGTGATAGCGTTTAAAGGCAAAAAGATAGTGCTTTACTATTTTCGACAAAAATGTGCAATTTAATTAGATTACTAATTTTTTAGAACATTCGCAAACCACACGAAGCGTTATTAAAGAGCTAGATCGAAAAAAAATATTTTTAAGGGTGTCCCTAAGAGTTTGGCTCTATAACTTTTTTCATGTAAAAAATATAAATCTCTAGCATTCAACAAAGTTTCTTAAAATTAGTTTTTCTCTAAATTTTCTGTAGGCAGCTATCATTTCTGACTAAAAATAGAGAAAATACTTTTTGTATCTGCCCCCTAAGGACACCCTAATGTCCGAATATTTTTTCACCACTAGAAAGTGCTTTTTAAATGAAGAAACTTTTGTAAAGCAACTATTATGCTATGTTTTAAGATTTCGATGCTACTACTTACGTCTCACTTTCTTACGTAATTTGTGAAGAACCCTACAATTACGTAGGCAAAATAGTGAAAAGACAAATTAACAACACTGTTTTGGATTATCCCTTATGTACTGAAGGCAGCAACAGCGATAATTAACGAGTATTAACTGAACAGATTTTTCGTGACGTTACAACGGAGCTACGACCCTCTCTGTGTAGAGCAGAGCGTTGTAACGTCACGAAAAGTAAAATCTGTTTAAAAATTAACTTCACTAATTATCGGAATTCTGAACATAGCAAGTTGTTCAGTATTCATCTCTTATCAAATCATAGAAGAAAGTCTTTAGATAAAATTTGAAAGAGAGCAGAGTTTTCATATTTTTTAACAGAAGAACCAAAAGACGAATTTCTGGCGCGTTGTAACGTCACGCTACATATTTGCTTTCCAAAACAATCTAAGTAAGGCAAATCCTATTAATTTGTTCACTTTTAATAGGAAATTTTATGCTCTTTCCAAATATATAATAATATTTGGGGGTTTCTCAACGATTTTCTTAGCTGAAACACAAATACTGTACAAAGAAATGTCAAAACGTTGTAACGTCACGCCGGAATGTGTCAATGCATTTAGTCAATTGCATTAAAACGAGCCGTAAGTGTTGATGAACGGCTTGTACTTGACTTCTTATTTTGCTATTCTACGGCCACTATTCGTGTCCTCTTCCATCCAACGAAAGCCGTCTTTTTCTACCCTATTGGTAATGCAGGACAAGTAACTATGATATGAGAGGGAATATCACCAAGATTTAAATACGACTAATTTCAACTCACTCAATCACATCCGCTATGGTTCAGATAGCAAAGGTGCAAGGAAACGAATGAGGTAGCATGACTAACTCCCGGTTCGAGCCCTGTCTAGGTGGTAACATTATCCAGCATTCCAAAAAATGGTTCTGTTTATCCTGCTCCTCTTGAGATGCAGCAAAAAACAAATGGCTTGCTTTTTTAGTTTTTTAAATCCCGACCGAATATATTTTTATTTTCCATATCAAGCAAACGATATGCCGTCGATACTTTTTCGATACGCCGATAATGTAGACAAAATGACATTTCGATTAAGCCTCAAACAAACACTGATAATGTTTATTTGATGCTTGTGGCGTAGCATTTTAATAACCCGCTATTTCGCCTTTTTAGCATTATGTGAGTTCTACAGAAGTATATAAAGAAAAATATTCTTTTAATCATAGTTCTGTATGCTTATATAATGTTGTCCAAGGACTAGTGTTAAGTGCTTACTGGTTACTTGGGTTATTCAGCATTTCCAAAAATGGTTCTGTTTATCCTGCTCCCCTTGAGATGCAGCAAAAAAAATCGCTAGCTTTTTTAGTTTTTTAAATCCCGACCGAATCTATTTTTATTTACCATAACAAGCAAACGATATGCCATCGATACTTTTTCGATACGTCGATAATGTAGACAAAATGACGTTTCGTTTAAGCCTCAAACAAACATTGATAATGCTTATTGGATGCTTGTGGCGTAGCATTTTAAAAACCCGCTATTTCGCCTTTTAGCATTATGTGAGTTCTACAGAAGTAAATAAAGAAAAATATGCTTTTAATCATAGTTCTGTATGCTTATACAATGTTGTCCAAGGACTAGTGTTTAGTGCTTACTGGTTACTTGGGTAATTATATCAAATTTACCTTTCCAAATTCAATTAACGTCGTTTAGGTGTAACCAAAATGTGACCAAACTGTTTGTTCCCTCATAAGCTGTGCTAATAGGCTTCCTTTTGGGGGCCCCTTGGTTAAGTCCTTTTCGGTTTTATTTTAAAGCTATACTGATATAAATATTATGTAATTGAACTGAAAATGTTTGGTAGCACATCTAAAAATTGTATTAAGACAGGAAGTTTTGTGCTAGAACACTTTATTTTTAATAGATCCCATTTGCCCTGGGTGCTTTGAAGTGCCGACCTTATTTCGACCCATTTTTTAAATGCCGTTTGTCAAGTTAAACAACTAGTTTTCGGATATAATTTTTTAATACACGCATTATGTTTACCTACTGTCAGAAAAACATGTACTTTTACGTAAAGCCTGTGGCCAAAATATCATTTATAGAAAGATGCGTCATACTTACAACGCAAATTGAAAATAACGCTCAAATTTAAAGTTCAATTTTAATGTTTGGAATGCCTGTTATAAATAATCGATAATTTTAATACATGCATTTGAGTTGTATCTTTCATTTCTAGAAAGGTTCGGTTAGAGAAAATGAGATTGAAGATAGTTATGAGCTCCGTTCCTACTTACCCCGTATTCCCACTTGCCCCGGGGTACCTTATATCAAAAGCAAGAACGAATTCGGGTTTCACGATTAAACTTCAAGCAAAAATTCCTAAAAATATTTTTTTTTTGCATGATTTCGCCCATGCCCCCTTCAGCTGTCTAACATCGGAAGCAAAACAGGTTTTGCTATTTTTCAGACAGTCAAGGAAAAATGCTCATAAAACTTGATTCTATTTCTTTGAACGCCTGATCTATTAATCAGTGTTAGTAAGAATCGATTAATTACAAAAAAACTTGTTTCCTAATTTTGATTATTTTGGTAATTTTACTATAGGTTTTAAGCTTTGCGTTGCGAAAACGCAACGTGTTTCACTTGATGTCGTTGCTTTTTGTAAACAAATGAATGTAAATCTTAACTTTCACTTATTCAAAACATCCCGGATGTGGCATCCTGTCATTTTCGCTCTTCTCTTTTAAACATTCACTTAAACAACGGCACTCATAGATTCTTAATGATTGTCTAATGATATGATATAGTCCTACGTCACCCATTCGTACAATCCTTAGGGTTGTATATCTTGTAGTTTTCTTTATTAGAGAAGTTTTAAACCTAAGAGGTTCACTCGCCTCTGGAGGAGGCTAAGTTATTATGCAGAAAACCATTTGTTTTAGAAATATATTTAATGCTTATATTACAGAATTTTCTTTCGAATTAATTAATTTATTTATTTAACAAGTATTCATGCAACACAGTAACTTTCGAATGGTTTTCAAAAGTTTGCGTATATTATGATTTCTGTTAATTAGTTTGCTATTGAGAAAGATGTTTTACAGGATTGTTTAAAGACTGTATAGCTTCGAGCAGGGTATGAAATGGAGAGAGTTACCTGGAAGGAGCGTCAAACATAGCTCTGGCTCTCTCAAGCTCCCACCTGGCGCCTCCACGCAGATCTAAGTCAAATGATGACGATCGATGGCCTTACCCGGAAATGCTTCATGTACTTACTGAACCAGCTAAGCTAGGAGGTGCGAACTAGAGCGGCTCACACAGTGTCTGTCTCGTAACGGGCGGCTGAATATGAAATGCTGTATCCCGCAAGCTATACCTAAGATGGCAGACCCATCAGCGGGATGTAGGTATCTTGACCCCGGTGAGGTAGTATACCGAAAACTCAATTACCACGAACAACGAACAAAGAAATTCAGGACGGAACAATCGGTATAGGACACGACAAGGGACAAGGAAACGATTAAGGGATAACGATTGGAAACTTGGTACCTGGAATGTCCGAACTCTCCATGAACCGGCACGGGCTGGCTTGCTTGCTCGAGAGCTGCATCAACTCGGAGTGGAGATCGCTGCTATTCAGGAAGTTCGGTGGCCAAATCCCGGAGAAAGGGAGTTCCGTGCAGTAGACCCTGCACTTCTTTCAAGTACCACATCTACTACAGTGGCGATAAGAAAGCAGAACATGGAGTCGGTTTCGTAGTGTTGGGAAAACAAAAGCAACGAGTTATCCGGTGGAGGCCCGTAGAGGACCGTATATGCGTGTTGAGGATTAAGGGCAAATTCTTCAACTATAGCCTAATCAACTTATACGCACCGACAAATGATAAATCCGATGATGCTAAAGACGAGTTTTACGACAAGCTTGAGAGTACCTATGGAGAGTGCCCAAAAATATATGTATATATGTTTTAAAAGTTTAAAACATATATTCTATTCCTTTCCATGCTATACGTTCTATTTCCTTCCCAAGTTAATCCTTGATTCCATTCCACATGATGTCCGTGTATTCTTCCTTCCTGAAAGTTATAAGTGTACGTCGGAGAACTGGGAAATCAGTATCTATTACCCAACGTTCTATCCTGCCTTTGTTGATGCCGATTCTGGAATTAACACTGTTGCTGATGCTGTTGATGCTGGTGCTGGGTGCTGCTGTTGCTGTTTTCGGGTTGCTGTTGCTAACTTTGAGATGCCGTCTTTGATTGAAATACTACAACGCTTTAACTGAGTGATATTGTTATGGATATGAATGATATTATCAATGAATTGTGTATTATATTGAAAGTTTGTTATATTCATTCGCTATTATTGAAGGTAACTGAGTTTTCTCTCTTGTTGTGCCATGTAATACTGTCTTTTAGGTATTCGTTGTATCTTTTATTCGATGGGGGATAACTCTGCAATGCAGAATGCTAGTACAAATCATGGTATTGGTTGTATTCCTCGAGCCGTTATGAATTCAGTTTTAAGTGCTGATAAATTGAATTTGTGTCATATTAATATTCAGAGCATATGCGCTCGACAATTAAGCAAAGTCAATGAATTGAACTTTTGTTTTGTGAATAGTAAAGTTGATTTAATTTGCATAACTGAAACATGGCTATCTGACTCAATATCGGATCAAACAATCGCTATTGACGGTTACAATTTACTGAGAAATGATCGCAAGTACAGCAGAGGTGGAGGAATTTGTATATATGTTAAAAATGATCTTAAATCTAGAATTTTGAATGCTTCTGATTATAGTTTTAACAGAGTAGATAATCAGTGTCCAGAGTATTTGTTCTTAGAGGTTCAATGTAATACTGAAAAACTTTTGCTTGGTGTCTTCTACAATCCTCCGCGGTCAGATTGTTCCGAAGTTTTATATCATCTGATGTCAGAATTCACTATACAGTACAAAAATGTGGTTTTGCTGGGTGATTTCAATACTGATTTAAATCAGAATAATGCAAAAACAAGTAGGTTACGCAGTGCTATTGAACACTTTGGCATTCATTGTATCAATGACGAGCCTACTTTCTTTCACCCTAGAGGGTGTTCACTAATAGACCTCGTATTAGCTAACGATCCTGCCTTTGTACTTAACTGCCATCAAGTTGCTGCATCCGGTTTTTCAAAACACGATATAGTTTTTGCATCACTAGATGTATCGCGTTCTACTCCGAACAAAATCTTTTATTATAAAGATTATGCCCGAATTGATCGACCAGCACTTATCAATGCCCTAAATGGAATTAACTGGCAGTTGCTATATTCAATTAATGACCCTGAAGTTGCTTTAGATATTTTAAATGCACATTTAATTGAACTGTATGAACAATTCGTCCCAAATCGCCCGTGTAAACCGAAAAATAGTAATCCATGGTTCAATAGAAGTATTTCGAAAGCAATGATCGAAAGAAATGTTGCTTACAGACTGTGGGTTGATACAAAAACTGAGCTACACCACAATCAGTATAAACGCTTACGCAATCGCGTAACTAATCTAATAAATGCTGCTAAATCCCAATACATTGGCCATACCATTAACAACGTTAATTCGAATAGTGAACTCTGGAAAAGGCTTAAACAGATTAATGCTCTAAAAAGCCCGGATAGCAATGTACTTTTTGATCATACTAGCGATGAAATCAATAATTTCTTTTCCAGTAATTTTACAAGAGAGTGTACAGTCCCCCTAGTTCCTCCACTGAATTCAGATGGATTCATATTCCATAACACTAACTCTGCCGAGGTCATCATCGCTATTAGCTCCATTACATCAAATGCCATAGGACCAGACGGGGTACCAATAAAGTTCGTTAAATGGATTTTGCCTTCGATTGTAGAACCAATTACATATATTTTCAATTTAATAATTTCCAGTGGAATATTCCCACGCGTCTGGAAGACTGCCAAAGTTGTACCAATTAGAAAAAAACCTCGAGTATCTAGGATCGACAACTTGCGGCCAATTAGTATTCTATGCTCCCTGTCTAAAGCATTCGAGAAAATAATTAAACAACAAATAACAGCTTTTATCAGTGAATTCGATCTTCTTAGCACGTTCCAATCAGGTTTTCGAACTGGCCATAGTACAACCACAGCATTACTTAAAGTTCACGATGATATACACAAAACAATTGATAAAAAAGGTATAGGTATACTTCTAATGATCGATTTTTCTAAAGCATTTGATCGGGTATCTCATGGTAAACTCTTGCAAAAATTGTCCGCTAACTTCAGTTTCAGTCGAGGTGCCGTTAATCTGATCGAATCTTATCTTTCTAATCGTTCTCAATTTGTCTGTGTAAACGGAAGTTTTTCACGTTCCTTAGCTGTTTCATCTGGTGTTCCTCAAGGATCAGTATTAGGGCCACTTCTTTTCAGTTTATACATTAACGATCTACCGTCTATGCTTAAAGTCTGCCAAATTCACATGTTCGCCGATGATGTACAGATTTATATTTGTAGTAATGTGCTAAGCATAAACGAAATGACTCGACTTTTGAACGAGGATCTAATGAACGTTTTGGCTTGGTCAGAACGAAATATTCTTCCTATAAATACTACTAAAACTAAAGCTATATTGTTCAGAAGGAATAGACGAGTCGATAACCCACCGGAAGTCATTCTTGGAACTGATTCAATAAGTTACGTTGATAAAATTTCAAACCTAGGAGTAGTATTTCAGAGCGATCTTGAATGGGATAGCCACATTAGTCAACAATCCGGAAAAATCTACACGGGTCTACGTCTTTTAAAAATAACTTCATCGTTTCTTCCAATTAACGTTAAAATTAAACTTTTTAGAACGCTTTTATTGCCTCATTTAATGTATGGATCAGAACTATTATTAAATGCTTCTGTCAGAGCAATTGGCAGAATGCGCGTTGCCCTAAACAGTTGTGTACGCTGGGTGTTTGGATTGTCGAGATATTCACATGTTACACATCTTCAACATAAACTGCTTGGCTGCCCCTTCTCAGATTTTTTGACAGTACGTATTTGTATGACGCTGTTTCAAATAGTCAACGCATCGCGACCAATTTACTTATCACAAAAGATTCAACCTTTTCGAACTAGTCGAGTGCGAAATTTTATTATAATACCATTCAATACATCTCATTATGGCAATACATTTTTTGTACGAGGCATTGCAATGTGGAACCTTCTTCCTAACAATATTAAGGAAATTTCGTCCTTACCAAAATTTCGTAAAGAATGTATGGCATGGCATAACAGATAGAGGCAGACAGTTACTTATAAGTAGTTAGGTTAAAACGAACTCAGAAACTTTTAGTAGTCAAAATAGCGCGATTAAATTGAATAAGTTTTCCGAATGCAGAAATTAAAAAAGGTCACAACCTTAATCTGTATGTATAAAATCAGCTAAATAAATAAATAAATAATATTTTCATTGCTACTCTCAATAAAAAAAAAAAAAAAAAAAAAAAAAAAACACGACGTGAAAATCATCATCGGAGATGCAAACGCGCAGATCGGGAGGGAGGAATTCTTCCGTCCAGTTATTGGAAGACATAGCCTGCATCTGTTGACCAATGATAACGGTCTGAGGCTCATAAATTTTGCCGCGGCCAGAGGGATGGCCATCTGTAGCACCTACTTTCCACGTTTGAATATTCGGAAACACACCTGGAGGCATCTAAATGGAGACTCTAGCTCTCAGATCGATCATGTCTTGATTGACGGTCGACACTTTTCGGATGTTATCGATGTACGGACTTTTCGTGGACCAATTATCGACTCTGACCACTATCTCGTAGTGAGTAAGATTCGCGCAAGGCTGTCGAACACGGCGAAAGCTCGCACTGAAAGGACGCTGCGTTTCAACATCCAGCGGTTAACGGCAGACGGCGTAGTAGTGGAGTACGCCAGGAAGCTTGACCAGAGAATCGCAGAACAGCAGGTAGAAGAAGAAGAAGATATAAATGGGCTGTGGAGGAACATCCATGGTGCCATCCAAACAGCAGCGAGAGAGGTGGTAGGCACGACGCGTGGAAGACAGCGTAACAGCTGGTTTGATGCCGAATGCCAGAGAGTGACAGACGAAAAGAACCTGGCCAGGAGTCGCATGCTCACTGCGGCAACGCGTCAAAACAGAAAGAGATACAGAGAGACTAGAGCTGCGGAAAAAAGAATCCATCGTCTAAAGAAACGCGAGTACGAGGAGCACGTGCTCGCTGGCGCAGAGGAGCGATACGCCAGCAACGGCACACGGAGTTTCTAGAAAACGGTGAGATGCAGGAATTTTGCCATGCCTGTGATGTGCAATGATAGTGCTGGCAACCTGCTTACCGACAAAACGGTGGTAGCAGCCAGATGGAAGGAGCACTTCCAGACACTATTGAATGGAGAGGTAAATGCGGAGATCAGCAGGGACAGGATAGAAATTGCAAGCGATGGTCAAGCTGTAGAGCCACCAACACAGGAGGAGGTTAAGAAGGCAATCAGTGAGCTAAAAAACGGTAAGGCTGCTGGGAAGGACGGTATCCCGGCTGAACTTCTAAAAGCTGGGAGCGAGCGGCTGTACGAAGCAATCCACCGGACCATTGTCAGGATCTGGGAGGAAGAGCAAAAAGATTAAAAAGAAGAGCAAATGCAGGAGGAGTGGTTGGATGGCCTCATTTGCCCAATTTTCAAAAAGGGACATCGAATGGAGTGTAAAAACTATCGAGGAATAACATTGCTCAGTTCTGCCTACAAGGTGCTTTCCCGTATCCTGTTCTGCAGACTGAGACCGTTAGCGGAGTCCTTCGTCGGCGAGTACCAAGCTGGTTTTCGTGAGGGTCGCTCCATGACGGATCAGATGTTTACCCTGCGCCAGTTGCTAGACAAGTTCCGGGAGTACAACTTGTAGACACACCATCTGTTTGTGGACTTTAAAGCGGCGTACGATTCAGTTAAACGAAATGAGCTGTGGCGGATAATGCTAGAACATGGTTTTCCGACGAAACTAGTTACGCTGATTCGTGCGACGCTGGACGGATCCAAATCATGCGTTAGAATAGCGGGTGAGACCTCAGCTGCTTTCGTGACGTTGGATGGACTGAAGCAAGGGGATGCACTCTCTAACCTGCTATTCAACATTGCCTTGGAAGGTGCATTACGAAGAGCAAACGTGGAAAGGAATGGAACTATCATCACGAAATCTCACATGCTTCTTGGTTTTGCAGATGACGTCGATATCATCGGAATCAACCGTAGAGCAGTGGAAGAGGCCTTCAAGCCCTTTAAAAGGGAAGCTGCGAGATTGGGACTTACCATTAATACCGCCAAAACGAAGTACATGGTTGCTGGTAGGGAACGTGGGAGCTCAAGTGGTGTTGGTGCCGAGGTGGAGTTAGATGGGGAACGATATGAAGTAGTGGAGTAATTTATATACCTTGGTACACTCGTGTAAGCCGCAAAGTGAAACGTCGAGTTGCAGCCGCGAATCGGGCTTTCTACGGATTACGTAGCCAGCTGAAGTCCCGTAGTTTGCAAATTCGCACAAAACTGGCGCTCTACAGAACACTAATCCTCCCGATGGCCCTTTACGGACACGAATCATGGACGCTAAAGGAAGCTGATCGGCGAGCGCTTGGGGTTTTTGAGCGTAAAATTCTGCGATCTATACTTGGTGGCAAAATGGAAAATGGAGTGTGGCGCAGACGCATGAATCACGAGCTGTGCCAAGTATACAAATATGCTGATATAGTGAAGGTAGTGCAATGTGGCAGGCTGCGGTGGGCTGGAGACACGTGGCCAGAATGCCCGATGAAAGAGTAGCCAAAGCTATTTTCAGCAGAGAACCAGGAAGAGGCCGTAGACTCCGAGGCAGACCCCGCACCCGGTGGGTGTGTGCTGTCGAAGATGATGCACGTTCAACTGATGTTCGTGGGGATTGGAGAACGGCAGCCTAGGACCGACGGTACTGGAGGACCATAATTCGTTCGGCGCAGGATCGGTAATGGACCGTTGCCACTAAAGTAAGCAAGTAAGCTTCGAGCAACGAGCCTACTTTTTCCTCCGCAAGACGCTTCAATCAAGGAGCATACGCTGCACAAAGCTGACGATGTACAAAGCGCTATTCAGACCGGTAGTGTTGTGATTAGATCCCTTCCCTCGTCCCTACACATGTCTGGTTTAGGTGTATAGCCCTTACCCCTTACGAAATTGCTTCACCTTCTCGTAAAACTTGCGCGTGTCATTAGCCCGGAATAGGGTAACCAACCGAATTTGGACCCCTAGAGGAAGTAATTTAACATTTATTGGAATAAAATATTTATTACCTTCTTTTGTTATGCAATTCATGCACGACTCTCTTTTAAAACAACTTACCTAAATGGCAAAGTGTTGTTGGGTCATCTATTTGTCGATAAAAATGTGCTATAGACATTTTTATTAACTATGTAGTTTTCATATTTTGGACCCTCTCACTTTATTTTAGACAGTGTCCAAAATGGATTTTGGACACGGCAAATATCAACGAATATATTTTGGAAACTCTAAGATTCATTCAACCAGGATGATAGTGCAGTATATTTTCAGTATTTAAATTCATTTCATATCAGAAATTTATCATGGGACGAGGTCGTAAATTTGAATATGAAGTCAATCACGACTTTATATGCTTTAAATTCGTTTTTTAATTATGCTTTTTTGGAAGACTTTTCAGCACAATTTGATTACTGTAAATAAAAAACCCTCCGTTTATCATGTAACATAACAGTCATCAGTCTTCATGTTTATTATCGGACGTGAAATTAAAATATACGATTTAATATAGTTGAAACGTTAGCAAATATCCTCAGGCAGGAGGATAAAATGTAAGGATGTAAGTAAAGTCCAAATTATTGCATTCTTGGTATCGGATTTGTCGAGAAAATCTCATCGAGAAATACTTCCTTCTGCGTCCGATTGAATTACTGGAAACGTTTTCAGGAGAGTTAGAGCTCTAATTTGCAGCTCACTACCAGTCTCGATTTGCGAATCATTTTGTTCATGATACGGTATTTAGTGACAGGGTATCCCTTCCGAGCCATTTTCTTCACGCCTTCAACAAGCTCAAGTTCGTCAGCATGATCATGTGCTAGAGCAGTTTTAGGTCTTGACTGGTTTTTATATTGATTGTTTAGCCGAAACTTGATCGTCGATCTGGGAATACCGAACTGGCGACATGCTGTTTTAACTGCCGCACCGTTACTGATTTCCTGCAAGCACTCATTAATTGCCTCCTCCGAGCGGGCCACTCTACATGATTTTGTTGTGTTTTGCATGATGTATTCCCTGATAAACAAGATACTTTAAATAATAAATTGTTATAAATGTTCTTTTTCCTTAAAGTGCTTACCAATTTACCATTCAATTTTGTTTTTCCACTGAATCTTAATAGGTAAACAAACTGCTGCCAGAAATCAAAATACAGGGGTGTCCAAAATCTGATGGTAAGAAAATTTTCACGATACAATTTGGACACTAGTTTTTTGTGGTTTTACATTAAAATCTTGAGAAGAAACCTTCGAAACCACGTAAAATACACCTTCCTAAATAAAACTAACTGATTTCATCAATACAAATTCATTGGATTTAGCTATTAAAACCAAATCGAAAATGTGTTGCAAACATCGTTTCCTCTTCACCTACGTCGGATTGGGAGCGGTATATGGCAATACACTTTATGATTGTAAATATTAGCTAAATACAAGTAATTTAAAGTGATCCGAAAGCATTCAGGCTTAGAAAAGAATCCAAAGAATATTATTACTGCTTCTAAATAATAGAATTTTGCGCTGCTAGGTAGTGATGTGATTAAATATGTTGAAAGGGTCCAATTCATGTAGGGGTCCAAATCAAGTTGGTTACCCTAGTTGTTCCAGCTCCTCACGATATCTGTCCTCCTTCTGGCGCTTTTTCTTCCTCAGGATCATGGTCAACTCATTCCGCGCTCGTCGATACTTGGCGAAATTCTCTCTCGTGGGTATGCTTAGATAGTTTTTCTAAGATCTTCTTTTACTCTCTATCGCTTGTTGGCATTCCCCGTCAAACCAATCACTTCGAGCACTCGAGGTTTCCACTCCTAGCACCGCGGTTGTGGCCTCGTTGACGGCCGAGCGCATCATAGTCCATCCGTTTTCGACGGTCGAAGCATCTAGCTCCACAAAAGAAGGCAGAGCTTCATCCAGCACGAGCGCGTAGTTCTCGGCAACTGGTGGATTGTTTACCTGCCGAATGTTTAACCGAGAAGGGCGGCTTTGTCGCGAAGTATAAACTATCGATAGTTTTAACCCATTTCCTCCCAGCGTTGCGAAAACGCAACGCACTTTCATTCGATTCTGGAGGAGGCCCGGTTTAAGATATCAACTTGGACCCTGAAAAACAAAGAAAGATTGGAAAAACCCTAATCGACCTGTTTTTGCTCAAAGGTCAGATGTTACATGTAACATAATTATAGCTGTGACAAAACAACAGGTTTTGCTATTTTTCAGATAGTTAAGGAAAAATGCTCAAAACTCGATTTTACCTCTATTAACGCCTGACCTATTAATCAGTGTTAGTAAGAATCGGTTGCTTGCCAAAAAATACTTTGTTTCGCAATTTTGATTATTTTTGTAATTTAAGGATAAGTTTTAAGTTTTGCGTTGCGAAAAATCAACGCTAGCAAAAAACGATATTCAAAATTTGCAACGAGAACGTTTGTTTTCGTTGTCGTTCCTTTTTAGTAAACAAATGAATGTAAATCTTAACTTTCGCTTGTTCAAAATATCCCAGAAACATTATAAAAGTTAACGTAACATAGAGTTCGCTGCTTCAAACACTGATGGCAAATGGAGCAACCGTTGTGATAAGAGCGTAATAAAATCGTTAAAGTAACTTTGGCTCCGGAATGTCTGGAGGAATTGAGTGACAGCAACGACAGTTTCATGGACCCACCATTAATGTTACAACGTTTCCGGAACATGTTGGTAGGTATTTAATCATCTGCGATGACATGTATTTAGCATTCAAACTGCATACTATGCGTCTAGTGCAAAGATGGTCTCCAACCCAAACGTTTCGATATTCATCATAAAACATAACATGTAATACTCTTACTCGTTCATTTAATCTTTATTAATACTAAAAATCCCAAAAAAAAAATTCCAAGTTTGATTTAACGATAAAAAAATATGAAGTATTTATATGCATAATAGGCTTATATAAATTTGAAAAAAAATGTTATGTCGCCCACCCCTTCAAAAATTTTCGAAATTTGAAGGGGCAAAAAAATAAAGTGTAATATTATTATGATGCATTCTTTAGTGATAAGCAGATTTTTTACAGTTCAACGAGTTTACATCTCTAAATTACTAAATATATGCAAATTTAACGTAATTATCAGGTTAGTCTCGAGCAACTTTCCCCCACCAACTCCTGCTACATGCAAAAAAGCTAGGCCATGGGTATAAACGTCCTTAAGGGGACGTAAACGACTAAATTTTTTGAAAAAATCGTAAATTTTTTATTTCAGATTTTGGTTCTGCAGTCTTTTCCACTGATTTTGATACTAATTTTGTAATGATCCGACCACGGAAAGCGGCCTTTCTTTATGTACCTTTTTGTTAGAAACTACTCAGCGTATCGGAACAAACTTTTTTTTGTTTTGTTGGTAGAAGCTTGGCAAAGACTTTTATAACTTTTAGGCTTTGTAAACGAAACACAGCCAGAGAAAAAGAAAAAAGAAGACAAATTTTAATTTTAATCTTTTTTTCTTCTTTTTCTTTTTTCTCAAGCTGTGTGTAGTTTACAAAGCTTAAAAGTTATAAAAGTCTTTGCCAAGCTTCTACCAACAAAACAAAAAAATGTTTGTTCCAATACGGTATGGAGTTTTTTTTTGAAAAAGGTACATCAAGTTTGAAAATCGTGGTTTTACAGGAGCGGCGTATAATTCCGGCGAGGTTATTCCACATCGCACTGGAATGCCTATGTGTTCGATCGTTTTTCGGCCACTTCCCGTGGTTGGATCATTACAAAATTAGTATCAAAATAAGCGAAAAAGACTGCAGAATCAAAATTTGAAATAAAAAATTTACGATTTTTTCAAAAAATTTAGTCGTTTATGTCCCCTTAAGAACTTGACTTTTCTTTATCGACAGACTTCGGAGCACAGCAAATGCGTTCCAAGTAAAAAAGTTATAGGGAAGTAAATTGCCATTTTTACAAGATGATTAGATTGCGATATTATTTCGTGGATACCGAGTTCTGAACTAGTAAGTAACACAGATTTGTATTGTTCTAAAATGTAAGGTGGTTAGTGACACGTAAGTTCTAATCAAAATTCAAATGAAAGTCAAGTTACACGCGTGCGGCTCTTTAAAGTGATGTTGTGGCACTCCATTGTTATCAAGCTGATTAATCTCTACCTACTACTCTGCTTGAATCGAAAAATTCTGAACGTTGGTGCGGTTTGAACTAAAATTTAAGTACTGTACAACATTTTTGTATTAAATTTGTATTAATATGGAAAAATAAACACTGGTTTTTTCTCCTTTGTTTAGTTATTGAAGGTTTGATGTCATTATTTTTTTCTTGCCCCCCCTTGAATATTTCGAGACGAGGACATAAACTTTTTTCCAAATTTGTATAAGCCTAATGAAGGTATGCAAAACGGATGCCTTAATACCCAACGTTGCGTTTTCGCAACGTAGCGTTGCGGGCAGATAGCAATTTTCAAATTCAGTTGTTTCACCGGCGACAGTTAACAAAAAAAACAAATAAATGTAAACATTTGAATACAAAATCATTTTTGGTTTACGGAAAACGAAAAAAAAATACATGAAAAATTTTCACGTCCATTCGCGATCGCGGTTTACTTCGATCTACATCTGATATCGTATCTGATATCTGATATCTGATATTTTCATTAAGCGTTGTTTTCACCATAAACGTTTGATTTCAACGCAAATCAGGAAAACAGTTACCGTCATCCGGGGATACTTGCAACACCGGGGTTACTTGTGAGTGACCCATAATTGTGGAGCGACTATATAGTCAATCCATTCAGATTGATATGCAATTCACACAAAAACAATTACATGACAAGAGCACTGACGCATGTCTGTTTGCCCGATCAAATGAAAATATCAAATTTATAACAGGATGAGTTCTAAATAACAAGTATTTTATAACAAAACATCCTTTGTGTTTTGTTATGAACTTGGTCTCGTTAAAATAACAAAATTTGGTTTAGGTATATCACAAATATAACAGATTACGATAAAATTTGATCTAGTTTATATCAAAACTAGCTGACTCGACAAACTTCGTATTGCCACAAATTAACCTGTGTTGTAAATAAATCATGAATCTCGGATGATTTTTGTCACAATCTCGAGTTTTGTAAGTTTCTGAGGAGTTCAACCTTAGATGATTCATTTTGGCAGTTACGTAACTATGAAAGCATCCCAGGTAACCAATAAGCATCACCAATGCTATTCAAATGTAGGCCAATATAGATAGTTTTTGTGGTCTTGTTATTGATTAATGTTTTATGGAAGCGTCTCGAATTTCTCGAGTTCGATTAGTTTTTGAGTTTCGCAAAAATTTCTGTTTTATTTGTATGAGAGTCCATATCCCCCTACTACAGGGGTGAGAGGTCTCTAACTATCATAAAATAAATTCAAAACTCTAAAATCTCCCACATGGTTCCATTTGCTTGATTAGTTCTCGAATTATGAGGAAATTTGTATTTCATTTATGTAGAAGCCCCCCCCCCCCCTCTTGAAGTGGGGAGGGGTCCCAATGCACCATAGAAAATATTTTTGCCTCCAAAACCTCCACATGCCAAATTTAGTTCCATTTGCTTGATTAGTTCTCGAGTTATGAGGAAATTTTTTTTCATTTGTACAGGAGCCCCCCCTCCCCCTCTTAAAGTGGGGAGGGGTCCTAATTTACCATAAAAAATATTCTTGCCCTCGAAAACCTTCACATGCCAAATTTGGTTCCATTTGCTTGATTAGTTCTCGAGTTATGAGGAAATTTGTATTTCATTTGTATGGAAGCCCCCCCCCCCCCTCTTAAAGGGAAGAGGAGTCATAATTCTCTTTCTAAAGAGGGGAGGGGTCTCAATTTACCATAGAATAAATTCTTGTCACCAAAAACACTCACATGCCAAATTTTGTTCTATTTGCTTGATTAGTTCTCGAGTTATGCAAAAATTTGCGTTTCATTTGTATGGGAGCCCCCACTTCTAGTAAGGGAGGGGTCTCTAACCATCACTAAAACCTTTCCTGGCTCCAAAAAAACTCTACATGCAAATTTTCACGCCGATTGGTTCAATAGTTTTTGATTCTATAAGGAACATCCCGTCAGACAGACAAGTAAGTTTTCCTATCAAATTTATAACAAAGTTTGATAGAAATATCAACTAGAGATACCATTCTGTAATATTTTTGTGCGAATCAATGATAGAATCAGGCAAGCGCCTACAAAATCTTAATATTAGACCACATAGTATAGACGGCTTAGTGGTGTAATTGGTTAAACAATTCGCTCAATTAGAGAATGACAGCTGTGAGTTCGACTCTCACCTTCGCTAAGTTTATATTTTTGTCCTAATATCAAAAACTTTTCAGTTTGCCTGAATCTACATTTTTCGCATTAAGCATTTATTCCTCCCCAACAGATTTTTGTTAGAATCATCTGATCGGGTGTCTCACTATTACCAATAGGAATATTTTATGAAATAAAAGTATTTTTTTATTTTTTAATCTTTTTACTTTATGATGTCATGTAGTAAATTTAATTTGGATTTAATATGCATTGTGTTGTTGAAAATCACCTCCAAATGATTGCAATAAAATTTACTTTGATCTCCCCAAAAATGATTTTATTGAAGAATGTAGTAAAAAATAAAATTGTTTTCTCAAACTACATCACGTAATGTAGGTTCACAAACTTTACTTTCCAGGAAAATATGAGGGGTGAACCCATCGCCATTGAATTCTTGAATGGCGAAGTTATTCCAGTTGTCCTACTATTCCTACTGTCTCACTGTTGATTACTTTCCCCTAGGCCTAGGTTACACAGTCGAATAAACCATAACTGTAGATTCTCAAGTCTACAGATTCAAGCCCCGCTGACCCCCGTGTACATGTTATAGATTATTTGTACCTTTTCATAGACGTAAAAGTAAAAAATTGCCTATTTCTAAAAGCTACAAGGTATACAGCCCTAAGGCTTGTACGAAAGAGTGACGTAGGACTATATCAGATCATTCGATCGGAGACTAATGTAAACTGTATTTCTGGCATATTTATGTTTATAAGAATCTGTGAGTCCCATTATTTAAGTAATTGTTTAAAAGGGAAGAGCGAAATAATCAGATTCCATTCTTCATTGAATGCAATGGTGGCATTGAAAATACGTGGACGGGGTTCATTTCATAAGTACAACGCCTGCAACATTTGAGTCATATATTTCTTTTATAAATCACTTGTGTGCATCACAAAGGTTGAAATAGTAATGAATGACCAGCCCACAGATTATTGTATTAAATATGATCATGCGCAGCTTAACATGTTTCAATAATCTTACTTTAACTCGCTTGTAGCCTTTAACCCTTTATAAGGCCGTGGCAATTATTTTGCCACCAACGAAAAATATTTGTTTTGAGTCTATAATGACATCAATATAATTATAGAAGCAAAATAAAAAATGTTTGTTGGTGGCAATATAGTTGCCACTGCCTTATAAAGGGTTAAAAGGTCCATTGGTTACAAATAACATTAAAGCACGTTCATCGCAAATATGACGTACCATTCGAATGTCCCTCTTTTGACATGAATGGCAACAGGCACGTAAGTTAGCGGCGTCGATTCACTAACTCTTGCACCGAGAAGGTTTTACTAGTTTACATTCACATCTTACCGCTTGTTACATAGCAGAAAATATGGCGCATACGCAAAAATTTCTGTTTTATTTGTATGAGAGTCCTTATCCTCCTACCACAGGGGTGAGGGGTTTCGAAACATTATAAAATAAATTCATACCTCAAAATTTGGTTCCATTTACATGATTAGTTCTCGAGTAATGAAGAAATTTGTATTTCATTTGTATGGGAGCCCCCCTTCTTAAATAAGGCAAAGCTTCTAATTCACCATTGCAAAAATTCCTTGAAAATTTCAGTTTCGTACAGTAGTTTAGTAGTTATTACCATCTGAAATCTTTCATTCAAACGTTACACTTCTGTTTTCGTTTTCACAGTGCTACCCAGTCCTAGTATAGTAAACAAAGACGTAGTCCTACGTCAAAACCAGAATCTTACTGTTAAATTCAGTATATGTCGCGTAACTTTTCAAGAGGACCTAAGTAACATTAAGAGACTCTCTTTAGTCTTCCTCTCTTTCGATTATTACGACAATAATGCATTTCAACAAAAGTTTTCTTGACGGTTAGTTAGCTGGTAACACCGGCAACCGATTTATTCAAGACAGATGTTTTAAAGTGCATTTGCATCGCGGAAAGAGAAGAGGCAAAAAGAGAATCTCTCATTGTTACTTGGGTCATTTTGAAAAGTTACGCGATATATATATATATATTTTTAAATATAATAAATTTTAGTTATAAATGCCGTTTTGGTCATCATCAAAAAGGGAGTTAAGAAAAAAGCCATTTACTAAAATAACACCGTCTATTTGATGTTTTAAAAATATACTTCTCATGGAATGCAAAATTTCTAAGCTGCGTAAAGTTTACCACGAAAAGATTCAGGAACGTGACGAGAGCATTTTCTAAATTTGTTGAGTATAAATCTTGTGCTTATTTTTGTGTATGGCAGTTCTAGTATTTTGTTTACAAGGCCTCGTTTAACTGTCTATTTGTTTATAGACGATGCTTTCCATTTTTCTTCGGCGGTTCAATCTGCTTTGCTAGTTCTGCTACAACATCTTTGAAAATTGGAGGATCAAGATTCCCTCCGAGCATATATATAATCCACCAGTCTCCGAGATCTGTTTTTTGAGAAATTGATTCTGCAGCTTCACGCGGCACCATGCGGTTGATCGTGTTTAACAAACGAACACGAAATGATGGCATAAATATAATTGCGATTCTAGATAAATAAAAGAAATTATATTTAAAGTAATCTACTTATAATAAGTCATACTACCTGTAAACCATTAAGCACCCTAGCAAAATAGCCAAAATAATAAACCAGAACCAGATGAATATGTATGTTTTCTCATTCACTATATTGAGTGGTAATATGCAGAGAGAATCATGTTTTTGCAGCGTTCCAGATGCACCATATTTATAGAAAATGCATTTTGTCACCCGGGGAAACACGTATACCATTGGGTCTAGTCGTTGATCTTGAGGCTGTTCCGAAAAATGCATTACCCTCCATCCGTATGAGTAGAATTCTCCATCGAAAAAACGATTCATCAACCATAATTGTATGATTATGTTTATTAAACATATTGCTTCGCAGGCGAAGTAACGTAAGACGTACAGCTTATGCCTCTGAAAACAAAACACACATTAGAAAATGTTATTTCTTTGACTCGTTTTCACTTTCTAACTTTTTTGACGTAGGACTACGTCCTTCAGGAAGGTAGCTGGTATAGGGTGTCATTCCAAAAAATCTTTCTCGAAAAGTGGTCAAGTTTTGAAAGCTAATAGCTTAGTGGTTTCCCGAACGATTTTCAATATTCTTACACCATTCTCGCTTCGTGATTGGTTGGAAGATTCTTTACGATGATCTAAAAACCTATACCAATTTGAGATCTGTGCTTGGGAAGTAAGCCAAAACAAGTGACCAAGTTTCCTCATTTCAACAAGATTTCTTAACACCGCGATTAAACCTAGACCATTTTGATGTTCTTGCTTGGGAAGTACGTCAGAAAGAGTGACAAATTTTTGTTTGTTTGTTTAGATTATAGTCACTTTAACCAGTTTTAGGTCATTCGTGACTTCTGCGGGGTTGGGATTAGAACCCGGGTCCTCGGCGTGAGAGGCGTGCATGCTAACCACTACGCCGGGACTGACCCCAGTGAAAAGATGTGCTGTTGATAAAAAAGGATTGAATTGGTAAAATCCCTTCAACGTGGGGAACCATGGGTAATAAAAACAATCTTTAATTTCTGTAAGGCAGTAAAGCAATAGTTTGTGTCCTTGATTTTGTTAAATTGTTTCCAAATGCACATAGAAATAATTCTGAAATCTTTTGAGGATTGAACGTATGCAATGTTACCACTCAGATAAATGTTACATACAACGCATGTAGCATGTATATATGTTGCATATAGCATGTATACATGAAGAATCGAATGATTACAAGCTTGGATACATGCTACTACAAAGAGACATACGTAGTCCTGCGTCACCTATATATGCGGTCGTGTCCTGTACACAACTTCCTCTTTTTAACCCTCCTCTAGTCACTACACCAAAAAGCTCACATCGAGAGGCCCGTGGCAGTGTACACTTACTAACAAAATTTAATGCAATGGCTAATGGCTACGAGAAAAGAACGGACATTGTGCTTAGTTTTTACTTGCAATGACACGAATATTTTTGGCAAAGATGAAACAGAAGTTTACATTTTTAGAATGTTTAAGACTATAAATTTCAAATGTATTTACTCGCTTGTTATTTGAATTCGAAAACGACACGTCTTCGGAACATAAAATAAATTTCATCAATAATTTTTAAATATCGTTCGACGGACAAAACCAATGCCTGTAAAATTTCGCAGACACGTTCACATTGCTAAAACCTCTCATTTGATGCTAAAATTATTGAAACTAGAGGAATATTCTCTTAGTTGAAGTCGTTAAAAGTTATTATAAACTTTAATGTGGTGTACACGATTGTTCATAACTTTCAAATTTTACGTCCAATCAAAAAACAATTCAATAGGCTAGAGGCTACATTAGGTTTCAAATTAGACTTAGTTATAACACGTTTTTAAGCATAACTTTTAAACTACTACAGTGGACTCTCGGAAAAGTTAATCGATTGAGGAATGGGTCAATTAACTTTTCCGAATTATTAACTTTTCTGAGTAGTCCTAAAAATTATTAAAAATGATAGAGACAAAGGCGAAAATTCACGGATATAGGCTACCAATTATTTATGTAAATGGAAGTTACAATGGAAGGAATTATGTAGCAAGAACTCATTAAATAATACTAGTTTCTTTCAGTAAGTTTTAAATAATCTGTTATACTAGTCTGCTTTTATTCTTTCCATGTTCCATAATTAAATTCCATAAATTTGTAGTGCACGTTTCGATAATATTCGCGCGTATTTTCTGTTTATCTGTTCCTTCTTTTGCATTTAAATTCAATCGGAGTTTGCGCTTTTTCAGCATGTTATCAAAAATCCTGAATTTAATCCCTGCTGTGATGCAACTCTGTATGAAACAGTCGAAAGGTGACAATAAACCGAGAAATTAAACATAAAGATAGAAAGAAACCACACGTGTGTGAACGAACGCTTGAACAACCCATAAATCCAAACTCCCCAAAAAGTTAAGGAAAAAATTAACTTTTTAGGGTGTTACATGTTGCTAATACAGTAATGACCCGATTTTGTCACCCCCATGATAAATTTAGGGGTGACAAAAACGGGACAGTGACAAAATCGGGTATTTTTTCAATTTTCATTTTTTTGCAGATAACTTTGCTACATTAATTTGATAATTTGATTAATTTTGATAACGAGCTACATATATTTCATTCTGATCATTAGGCCATTTCGCACTGCCTTCAACCTCTCTGTGGACATTTGTCACCTTTTCACAGCACAGGTCCCAAAGGTATGAAAACACGCGTTTTTTAATTGCGCCGAAATGGTTGATTATACTGGTTAACTATGTTCGGAGAAATGTCACAGCGTAGAAAGCACTTTTTTTCTTTTTTTGGGTACATTTTCCACTGCGACCAGTTATTTGATCTATTGTGGCAGGCCCCAGTTGATTGTACGCCACATCAGGGTGTCGTATCACTATTAGTATGAGTGATTTCCACTTGCTGATCGACGGCATTGTCCCAATAAGGTATTATACAACGAATAAAGTTTATTGCCTTATTGGGAGAATTCATCCATACATCTGAGGGTTGTATTAAAGTCATGTCAAAGAAAGTTTTTCTTTTATGAAGTAGTGCCACGCAATAGCATAGTAGATGTTCCGCATTTTCACTTTCTAGGTTACAGAAGCGACACGTGTCATCTTCTAATTTTCCCAGTTGTTTTAAGTGATATTTACTTGCGCAGTGGCCTGGTACGAGGCCACAGTAAGTACGTAAGTCCTTTTTAGACAGGCTAAGAAGTTTCTGGATTATTGTTTTATTAGGAGATATAAATTTTTTTGATTGTCGAGCTGTCAGATTTTTTTTCCAGACATCATCAATCATTGATTTTTCCCAGTTTTTTAATTCCATTCTAATAGTACATTCTGAGACCCCACAGAATGGTTCTGATCCAATGAAAGATTTAATCGATCCAGCTTTTGCCAACTGATCCGCTTTTTCATTGCCTTCAATTCCACAGTGCCCAGGGACCCAAAAAAGATTTATTGTGCTTTTTCTAGCCACCTGCTGCAGCAATTGAATGCATTCCCAAACCAGTTTAGATGAACACGAAACTGACTTCAGTGCTTTTAAAGCAGCCTGGCTGTCAGAAAATATACATATATTTGCATTTCTATAATTTCGTCGCAGACAAACTGTAGCACATTCAATAATTGCCTGTATTTCTGCTTGAAAAACAGTCGGCCATTGGCCCATGGATATTGATATGTCGACTCCGGGGCCCGTTACGCCAGTTCCAACTTTGTTGTTTAGTTTAGAACCGTCAGTGTAGACGATTATCGATCCTGGTTGAATATTGGGCCCACCTGATTCCCACTCCGTGCGACTTGTTTCTGTTACATGGAATAGTCGTTCAAAGTTATATTGTCTATCCATCCAGTCCTCATGCGTTAATATGGGATTAATTTTAAAATCCTTTAAGATACTGAGATGGCCCCTCAGGTCTCCATCAAAGATCTTTTTTGTTCTCCTTAATCTTAGTGCATTTTTCTCAGCTTCTAGTTGAACAAATAAGTGCAGTGGAAGCAAACTTAAAATAGAGTCTAACGCTTTTGATGGCGTACTGCTAGTTGCTCCGGTTATGGAGATTGTAGCTAATCTTTGCAACTTCTCTAGTTTCTTTTGAGCATTTTTAATTTTTAAATTTTTAAAAAGCACTTTCTTATGGTATGAACGATTTTTCGATTAACTCCCCTAAAAGTAACATAGAAAATTTATTTTTCAAGCAGTAAGAGATAGAGCAAAAAATGTTCTACAAAATTTTTGAGAAGATTATTATAAAGAACTTTGCGCAGAGAAAGTAACCTTCTAGCTATTATAGTTGTGGAGATAAGAAACAACTTTTGTGGAAACTCCACGATAATCAACTTGTTGAACACAGTTCTTTTCACAGTGTTTTAACACATTTGACATGTTTGAAAATGATTTTCAAACTAAGCTTTTGATTAATCAAAAGCGTGACAAAATCGGGTAAAAAATGTGACAAAATCGGGTCAAAAACGTGACAAAATCGGGGGTGACAAAATCGGAGAGTGACAAAATCGGGGAGTGACAAAATCGGGTTACCACCGTATTCACTCAACTTTTCTGATCAATTATTTTTTCAGAGAGTTAACTTTTTCGAGAGTCCACTGTAGTTTGTTTTCAATAAAAACCAAAAAATTGATGATAGCAAGAGCTTTCATTTGGCACTTGAATCGTTGAAATCGGTGACGCGTATCACGATGTTTTCACATTTTTGGTATTGCAAATTGCATCAAAAACGCGAAATGCAAAAATCTTGCAAACAGTTTACAAGTAAAATGCTAGCAGCGAGCTGTCAAATATTTATGTCAACTTATTGCAATTGTCAATCCCAATAAATTGATATGAATAATTGACGGCTCACTGCTGGAATTTTGCTTGCAAAATGTCTGCAAGTTTCTTGCATTTCGCGTTTTTGATGCAATTTGCAATAATACATAACCAAAATTGCTTCCAGCGCTGTTATAATTTCCTATTCGCGTTGACGGGATTAAACGATCTCTTGCACACTCATAGAAATGCCCGTATGTACGTGTGGGTGAAAATCTACCAAAATGTTTCGATCTCTTGCGCTCTTTAAGAAATTCTTATTCCGCTTCACCCCTACAGTAAACTTTTGGAGGCGGCAGCAGCTTACGTTCGTCAACGCGAATAACTTGTCATTTCAGTTATCGATCCGCACAATATCAACAAACGCTTGACAAAGTATACAGTCGTTCCACAATTATGGGTCACACACAATTATTAGTCACTTTTGACTACTTATTGCCGTTTTAATATTCCTCATTGATTGAAAATATAATTTTTCAGATAGATTCATTTTGTATTACTAAACAAGTGAATAGTACGCCTGAACGTCAAATAAAACATGTTTTGATTTTTTTCGTTTTGCCACATTATCCAGCTGTCGAACTATCGCTCAAATTGTAAACATCGTAAAGTGCGGCTAGTGAATTCGTAAGCCTTGTAAATGCTAATTAAAAAGAATCACATCTGAAAAATGATATTCATATCAAAGCAAAGGTAGAGTTTGTATGCTCCAACAAAAAAATGCTTGTTTTATCGAAATTGGAAGGAAAATAGAAGTGCCTCATAATTGTGCCATGATTTTTTAAGTTTTACACAATTACGGGTCACTCTTTCTAGAGATTACCATTGAAATTGCGGCCGAAAATTTTAATTACACAGGTCTGCATAAAAAACTGCATAAGATTTTTCAACTGATTCTTATAGATTGTTGTCCACTGAATTCAGAATAATAATAAAAATTCTCCATCACGTCACGTTTTCATGCAATACTTGTTGAATAATCTTAAAAGTGGGTTTTAGACATAAAACAGCAGAAATATCCCGGCTGTAGTTTTCACTAAAAAATTATTTTTTACATCGGAATTGTATTTATTAATTTAAACCCTTCCATGTTTTGTAAGAAAACCATATATTGCTGATTGCAAGGGAAATTGTACCATCCAAAGTGCACAATCGTTCATAAAAGTGCTATTTTGGCTTAAATCGTTTCGGTCTCTTCGGCGCACTTATTGCTTGGAATGTAACGAATAAGTGCGCCGAAGACACCGAAACGATTTAATACTGGATCGCAGTTTTATGAGCGATTTTGCACTTTGGATGGTACAATTTTCCTCGCAATCAGCAATATGATGGAGAAACTATGGAGAATATTATTTTAAAGCAGATTTGGTGCGCTCAAATACACCCACTTGCGCTCAGTCGATTGTATTGCCTTATAAAAACAAATTCGGTTAAAGTCATGTATGAAACATTTCTAGAGCTGAATACAATCTACAATGTTTCAGAACTGAGTAATCCATTAATTTTTATATTTACGCTGTAATAGTGTTGCAACTTTGTCCTTAGCACAAACAAACGTTCTATTTATATAACATGGTTTAAAGGCCGTTTCTAATATAAATGAAAACAATAATACGCTGCTCTATTCAACAAAATTCTAGATTACATTCACCTCTACATACATGTTTTTTACAGATTTTGCTTCTGTGAGGCACTGCAGTTAAATGTGTGTAAGTGAGCGCACCTAGGTACAGTAACGCTGTGTTGAAGAGAAAAACTACAAGGTATACAGCTCTAAGGGTTGTACGAAAGGGTGACGTAGCACTATATCAGATCGTTAGATCAAAGACTAATGTAAACTGCATTTCTGGCATATGTATGTTTATAAGAATCCGTGAGTGCGCGTTGTTCTGTTCTGTTGTTTAATTGAATGTTTAAACAAGAAGAGCGAAATATTCAGATCCAATTCTTCATTGAATGCAATGGTAGCTATGAAAATACGTGGAGGGGGTTCATAAATACAACGCCTGCAACCATTAAGACATGGAGATTTCTATTAAAAATCACTTGTGTGCATCATAAAGGTTGAAATAATAATAAATGAACAGCCCAGAGATTATTGTATGAAATATGATTATGCGTAGCTTGACATTTTTCAATAATCTTACTTGAACTCCATTGTGGCCTTTAAAAGAGCCATTGGTTACAAATAACATCAAAACCAAAGCACATTCATCGCAAATATGACGTGCCATTCGAATGTCGTTCTCTTTTCACATGAATGGCAACAGGCACCTAATTTAGCGGTGTCGATTTACTGTCTCTTACTCCGAGAAGGTTTTACTAGTTTACTTTCACAGCTTACCGCTTGTTACAAGCAGAAAATATGGCAAAAACGCAAAAATTTCTGTTTTATTAGTGTGAAAGTCCTTATCCTCCTACCACAAGGGTGAGGGGTCTCGAACCATCATAAAATAAATTCATGCCTCTAAAAATCCCCACATGCCAAATTTGGTTCCATTTGCTTGATTAGTTGTCGAGTTTTGAGGAAATTTTTGTTTTATTTGTATAGGAGCCCCCCTCTTACGCCCTCCATAAAATTGCTTTTACCCCTCTGTAAAATTGCTGGTCATTTTATCTATCCAACGACGTATAAATTGTTCAGTTTCGTTCAGTAGTTTAGTAGTTATAAAAAAATATATATATCAACAATTTTCAAAACTAATGAAGGAAAAGTGATACAGACAATTTAAACATTTATATAAAACAAGATCCAACAAGAAAAATCATGAATCAATACTACAATCAATACTTAAGAAACTTATAAACTATCAAAAATACATATGAAAGTGAAAATTAGAAAAATCTATATTGTAAAAAATATTTTTTTGTCAAATGTCAAATTAAAGTGAAGCAAAAAATTTTTTATATTCGGAGAAAAAAAAATTATTAGTGTAATCAATCAGAAATCATTATATATTGTTATTGCAGAAAAATTAAGTGCTTTTATTGAAAAATTAAATAAGTATTATTTCAGCAAATACAAACAAAACTTTATACAGTGATACAAAAACCAAAATTATTGTAAAGATACTGAGACAGCTTTTAACTTTAACTTTTAGCTCTATTTTTGTGAATAATTTCGTTTCACTATCATTATTCAAAAAAGGGGGAGGTGTACTATACGTACGCCATCCAAATTGATCATCATTTAAACAGTAAACAAACAGTAAGAAATGAGTCATAAGAACATAGCCAAACTCTTCCGTCCGCCGCGATGCACCAGCACCGTTGATCGGCTGTACATTTTATGCTGACCACGCTGGTGGTGGTCCGGCATCGAACTGTGTTCGGCAAAGGGTCACATTACAAGCATTACGTACATAGCGCAATTGAACAATTAAATATATAGAACCTTTTTTCGATACCCGCTGTCTCGGTAGTCCATCTCGTTTTAACATTAAGAAACATTGTAAACCATCAAGTATCGATTCCAAAATATCGATTTGTGACGATGTCACAATTCGAGTATTAATAGAACAGTATTTGAATAAACGAATTGAATTGATTCATATCCATCTTTAAGCTAGGAAGTTTTTATTGCGCCCCCTTGGCCTTCCGGACCTAAGGGCTGCGCTAATAGATGACATTCTGCTTCTAGTGACCTTCTAGGCCTTTCGGACCCATGGGCTGTCATTAGAGAGCTTAGGCCCTGCTGGCAGGAATCTGTCGCGAATAGTCCGCCTCGTTACGCACGCAAAATCCGCGAGTGAAGTGAACAACTTAGATATGCAATACATTTGAAATCTTTCATTCAAACGTTACATTTCTATTTTCGTTTTCACAAAGTGCTACCCAGTCCCAGTATAGTAAACAAAGACGTAGTCCTACGTCAAAAAATAGTGATGATAAAATATTTCAGTCCAATAGCATTTTTCCGGTATTTATTAAGTAAAAATTTACAAAAATAATAAAAATAAATGATGTTTAGGTATCGCGATACTGCGAGAGCTCATCACTTCCGTGCAGAGGTTGGAAAACTCGCAAAATAAATAGATGCGCCGAGCATCGGCAAACGGTTTTTATCATGATAAAACAGCTACGCGAGTGGTTCAATTCGCCTACAACAATGAGCAACATACACTCACGCTTCATTGCATCACTGGATATACGAATATCGTGAGCAACGCAAAAGTGCGAATTACTGCTTTCTGCTGCTTGTGAAGCCGCTAACACTACTTTAAACTATTCCCTTTTCGTGGTAATATTATTTTGAATACTTTCCGGCGTCCCCGGGCTTTCTATATCCGATAAATCGAACACACTCAATGTTCAATTATCAATTTTTGAACGAATTCTGATGTTCGCATTGAGGTTCTGTTCGTGATAAAATTCTTAGCTGATGCGTGCATTATCGGCGAGGCAGGCGAATAGTGTATGTTCATGAGGGATGTTCATCGATTCAAATGATCACTTTTTCGCGAATTCTCCAACCACTGCTTCCGTGCATAAATTTATCTTTAATTTTTAGTTAAGCCATTTCCGCACACGAATTGTTCAAACTAGCAATGGGTGATTTCCATGCCATTTTTAAACACTACCGTTTGTTTTTAATTCCAATATCGTTGAATTATATATGTAATCCGTAGCAAAACCTGTCACGGTCGCCAAATGTGCAGTCTAGTCTATCACTGTAACTCACCCATTGCGCAATTACCTCCAACACACGTCTTACCTCGTTAGCTGCTCGACACACAATGACGAAATATCTTGATCACTTACTCTCACATAGGCATGAGGCAGTAAAAAGAGTATCCAATTGAAGGTAGAATACCATATAGTGTTCTCACCCTACACAAGTTTAACACGATTTAGTTCGTACTATTGAAGGACTACGCAAAAACCGACAAAATTCGTTAAACAGTGGAGAAATATTGGATACCATTTTCAACCGTTCAGCGATACAAACAATCTTCTCCAAACATAAAAAAAAACTGGTCCTAGCCCAAGTTTAACAGCAGGAGAAGAATTTTTTTAAATTTACTTGCACGAGATTTGTAAAAATTCTGAAATGATGAATGATAAAAGAACAAAACCTGATTTCCCTTTGTTTTGTTCGGATTTCAGGAGGTAGTGCACTACAGAACTCTCATAAGATCATGATATTGACAAAAACAGGTCCATGACTACTTTTTACAAGTAGTTTAGTCCAATGCAGTAAATTTTTTCATCCATGAGGCTAATTTAAAGCTTCAACAATAAAATAAATAATAGCGTTCAGATCATAACAGAGATTTTGAAGCAAACTAAGTTTTGCAATAAAAGTTATGAGTGAATCAGCACACTTAAAAAACGCACCTAACTTGGTAAAATTTTATCGAAATCTTAACAGCCTCAAATCTCCGTTTAGGAGCATTATTTTTGAGTGATTAATAATATGTACCAAATTGAACCATAATTGTTACGGTGCGAATTTTGACCCATAATTGTGGTTTTAGTTAGATCCGCACTCTTTTCCCAATTTATGCAATTTGAAGATAAAATACTAGCTAAAATATGTTTAAAATTATAAATCAAATGTATGATAATCAGAATATATACTTGTGCCGGTAAACGGTTTGCTTTAAAATGGATAATTTATTTTATAATACGACGATTCGTTAAGTGACCCATAATTGTGGAACGACTGTACTCAAAATGTTGATCTTACGAAATACAGTTCGGACTCGATTATCCGGGGATTGGATTACCCGGGCTGAAAATAAAAGTGAACACCCAGATGATCGAGTCCGGGATATAATCAATTAGAAAACTTTTGATTTTTGACGTAGGACTACGTCTTTGTTCACTGTTCTGGGACTGGGTAGCAGTTTGTGAAAACGAAAATAAAAGTGTAACGTTTGAATGAAAGATTTCAAATTCTAATAGCTACAGAGCTATAGATCAAATGACCAGCAATTTTATGGGCGGGATAAGAGAGCAATTTTAAGGAGGGCGTAAGAGGGGGGGGGGGTCTCCTATACAAATGAGATACAAATTTTCTCAAAACTCGAGAAATAATCAAGCAAATGGAACCAAATTTGGCACGTGGGGGTTTCGGAAGATAGGGTTTTTTTCTATCGTGCACTGAGACCCCTTCCCCTTCTAAGAGGGGGGGGGGGCTCCCATACAAATGAAACGCAAATTTCCTCATAACTCTAGAACTAATCAAGCAAATGGAACCAAATTTGGCATGTGGGGGTTTCAGAAGGCAAGAATTTTTTCTATAGTGAATTGAAACCCCTCCCCTGTTTAGGAGTGGGGCTCCCATATAAATAATATACAAATTTCCTCATAACTAGAGAACTAATCAAGCAACAGGAACCAAATTTAGCATCTGGGGGTTTTTGGAGGCAAGAATTTTTGCTATGGTGTACTGAGACCCCTTTCTAAGAAGGGGGGGCTTCCATACAAATAAAATACAAATTTCCTTATAACTCGAGAACTAATCAAGCAAATGGAACCAAATTTGGCATGTGAGGGTTTTTGGAGGCATGAATTTATTTCATAATGGTTTGAGACCCCTCACCCCTGTGGTAGGAGGATCAGGATTCTCAAACAAATAAAAAAGAAATTTTTGCGTATGTGCCATATTTTCTGCTTTGTAACAAGCGGTAAGCTGTGAAAGTAAACTAGTAAAACCCTCGAGGAGCAAGAGATAGTAAATCGACGCCGCTAACTTACGTGCCTGTTGTCATTCATGTCAAAAGAGAAGGACATTCGAATGGCACGTCATATTTGCGATGAACGTCCGTTGGCTTTAATGTTATTTGTAACCAATGGCTCTTTTAAAGGCCACAAGCGAGTTAAAGTAAGATTATTGACGCATGTCTAGTTACGCATAATCATTTTTAATACAATAATCTGTGGGCTAGTCATTCATTACTATTTCAACCTTTATGATGCACACAAGTGATTTTGACAAGAAATCTCTATGCCTCAATGATTGCAGGCGTTGTACTTATGAACCCCTCGTATTTTCAAAGGCACCATGGCATTCAATGAAGAATTGAATCTGAATATTTCGCTCTTCTCTTTTAAACATTCACTTAAACAATGGCATTCACAGATTCTTATAAACATACATATGCCAGAAATGCAGTTTACATTAGTCTTTAATCTAATAGTCCTACGTCACCCTTTCGTACAACCTTTAGGGCTGTATACCTCGAGTTTTTTAAATTGAAAAAGTACTATGTCTCCTTAATTAACCATCCTGTTAATCCTACAATGAGAAAATTTTTTGCATAGTTTCTATGGGGCAACACAAATGGCTGAATCACGAATGGCCGAAATCCAAATGGCCGAATTTCAACAACAGTCACAGAAGGCCGAATCACGAAAGGCCGAATCACGAATAGCCGAATCACGAATGGCCGAATCACGAAAGGCCGAATTTTTTCGGAATGCCTAAATAATTATTTAATAAAAACAAAAATTGGCAAGTAGTTAACCAATAACTTTAATCAAACAAAAAACAAAATAAGCAACAGAATTATCTACTATAGAGTATAAATGATTGATATTTCTTTGTTCCTCGAAGCGCAAATGAACTTCGTTCATTATAAGGTGCGACACCTATTTACCGTATTAGTAGCAAATGTTTCCTAGACGATTCAGGGAGAGACGGTCGCAGGCCGCGAGTGTGCGTCGGTGACCCGCCGTCGGAAGCGCCGGCACTGCGGGGGGCAGCCCCCTGCAGAAACCACTTCTATTTAGGTGCATGCATTTTCCTAGGTTTACTGACTAGTTGCAGGTTGAAGGCCGTGAATATTTTTGGCCGACTAGAATATTCGGTCATTTGTGTATCGGCCTTTTGTGATTCGGCCATTTGTGTTTCGGCCATTCGTGATTCGGCCATTTGTGTTTCGGCCATTCGTAGGTAATCCTTTCTATGTGTCCCACATATACATTTTTGCAATGTGTCCAATAAATGATCTTTATGCGGCAAATAGTTATCATTTATGTGCACGCGAAAAATTTGCAAATAGTTTTCATTTGCGTATAATTTTTATGTGTATTTCTGGGAGGATTGTGTTTATATGGAATTTCATATGAAAATTTACTATTAGTTATGTGCAGAATATTTTGAGTGTATGCATTATTCAGCCGCTGCTGCAAATCTTGAACGAATTAGAATGCCTTGATAAAGAAAACGAACCATATTTCGGGATGTTCGTAGTCGGTGCGGTTAGTTGCGGATCAGCTCTGTTTATGTTTGAAAGCTCTGCTATTTGGCATATATTACCAATACTAACGCAATATTCAAACAAACGTTAAGGTTTTTATCGAGTACATAAGATGTACTGTATAATGTTTGTCGCACTAATACAATAACGTTAGCCACTTTCGGTTTTTCCTTTAAACCTTCCTTTTCGTTGTAGGTTCTGCAGATGTTTTTTTAAAATTCAGCTTACTGAATAGCTTGTCATACGTGGCTTCTTGTGCGTTCTGATAAGAATTCTATAAATAAAATTAGAGTGCCGCCAATTTTCTATATAGGCACTATATATACCGTGGACCCCCGTTCGTTTGATCGTTTTTAATCTGAACACTTTTTAATTTGAACCCCGCTGGTTTTCACGACGTGCAAATTAAAAATGGTTCAAATGTCAGAATCAACATGACACCATTTGCTTTTGAAGACAATTAACATTAGCATTAGCATTAGCAGATGTTGTTGCACACATATCGTATATGATTATACAATCACATTATATACCTGGCTACGTCCGAACAACCGCAGGGGAAGTGCGTAGGAATGTTAATGTAGCATCCACTTTTGAAAGTGCAGGGAACCCATACTACTTTCAAAGATGTTACAGGAAAACAGAAATACAGAAATAAACCTAGACAGATGTGATTTTTGCAGGGGGGCTTCCCCGCCGCAGTGGCAGGCGCTTCCAACGGCGGGTCACCGGCGAACACTCGCCGTTTCCTACGACCGGCTCGCTCTGAATCATCTAGGAAAGCGACCATTAGGTCATAAAATAATGCTTGAGAAATTATGCCAAATGGCGTTATGCCAAATGGCATTATGCCAAATGGCCCCTTATGATTATGCCAATTGGTGTTATGCCAAATAGCATTATGCCAAATGACTTTATACCAAATGGGCGGCCCCCCATTCTGAGGGCATAATTTTTTCGTCATTTTAAGCATGTATGCAGAAACTGGTTGATATTTAAGCATATTTTTGTAAGTGAAATAGCTTGTGTTGCCAAAAACGAATACTTTTGTTGCCAAAATCGAGGCATGCCAAAATCGAACCATGCCGAAATCGAACCATGCCAAATTCGAAATCCAACTGTATATGTTTATGCTAAACAACGGAAGGGGCTGTGCACTAATTACGTAAGGACTTTTTCCAAATTTTCACCAACCCCCCATACCGCCCCTAATATCTCAGTAAGATCTTTTAAAGTTTCAAAATTCAAAAGTTTTATTAAAAAAATCAGAACTTGAAAGACAAAAAATCAGCAAAGTTAAAAAATTCATAAAAAATAAAGTTCAAACTGATCCATAAAAAACAAAGCAATCAACTATCTGTCGTAATAGATCAATCTTGTCTTGACCTTGAAATGAGGTCAGGCATATAATTTAGTTTTTATAACAGAAGTTAACGGAGGGAACGGTAGAAGAAAGTGATGAAACACAGAGGATCTAACAGGATCAATCTTTTATCTAAGCTGAGGGATTTATGCAAGGTTCTGCCATAAAATTGAAATAATGTTGTAGTAACCTGGATCTCACAAATGAACATAATTTACACCCCTTATCTATGAACGACATAAATCAGATCAAAAATTTCATAACATAAACTTACTCTTAACCGTTTCAAGACATATTCTATAAGAGCTTGTTTTTTCGCACATTTTTCTTCTTCTCTGTAAACTGCTACATTTAATCCCATCACGATAGTTCGCATCAGTCCACCTTCAGTTGCTTCCCATAACACCTTCGGTAGGTAGCAAGCGGTTGCCTAAAATGTCAATAAATTGTTTTAAATGATTAAGCACATGTTAATAAAATGTTTAATATAATCATAAAATAAGAACCAAGCAATAAATCTAACACAAACAGTGTGGTTTATTATAAAAATTTACCAACCTGAAAGAACAAAACAAAGCACACCCATTGATAATATGTATAATATTTTTTCGCTTCTTCATCGTTGAAATCATTTGCTACACCAGGATGGGCCACTTCTCGGCCAACCTAGAATAGTTTTAAAAAATTTTAATAGGGTTAATGATGACATTTAATATAACGCTTAAACCTCTCTCCTGAAGGCATCTGGCATAGTAAAGGTGCTGGAAATCCAGCAAAACGTATTGACGACATGAGTAGGAATCCCGTTGACTATACAGCTAATTGGTTGCCCAACATATTGAGTTGCAGTAATGATAAGACTACATGCCAAAAGTAGTGCAGTTGTAAAAGTATTATGCAAGCGGAATATCGGATTATCAATATAGATATCCTGCCTCTTGAAGTAGCCTTTTAATCCACCAAGTAATTTATACATATTTGCAGAAGTGAGATTTCAACAGACCCTCATTAAACCATTATTTTGTACGAAGACCTCAGTGACAAGTCTGAAATAAAAAAAAAGTACAGGGACGTGATATAGTCTGGATCAACTAATACACAGGTCTGCAAAAAATAATTTTTTTCCAGATGCATGAGATACTTTAGGTGAATTATATGTATTGCTGAATCCAAAACTGATTAGCGTTTCTCTCCATCACATACAGATTTTTTTCAAATTATGCATTTTATTTGGAAAAGTCATAAATTGGGTGGAAAAATTATTATCACAGATTCGTAATAAAGACCCTAAATAAGATCTTTTTTATTATTTTTGTAAATTTTTACTTAATAAATACAGGAAAAATACTACTGGACTAAAATATTTTACCTTTACTATTTTTTTCTCTTCAATACAGGGTTGCTTTACTCAGGTACGCTAACTTACGCACATTCAACTGCAGTGCCTCATAGAAGCAAAATCTGTAAAAAACATGTATGAAGCATTTGTACAACCGAATGTAATCTACAAATTTGCTGAATAGAGTAGTGCATTATTTTTTCCATTTATAATAGAAATGGCCTTTAAACCTTGTTTAAATAAAATGGTTGTTCGCGTTAAGGATAAAGTTGCAACACTATTACTGCGTAAATAGAATGGAGTCCTCAGTTCTGAAAGATTGTAGATTGCATTCAGCTCTACAGATGTTTCATAAATGACTTTTACCGAATTTGCTTCTATAAGGCAATACAGTTGACTGAGCACAAGTGAGCGTATTTGAACGGACCAACTCTGCTTTAAAATAATATTCTCCATAGTTTCTCAATCATATATGGTTTTCTTCCAAAACAAGGAAAGGTTTACATTAATAAATACCGGGGGCCGTCGATAGCAGTTACCTCCTGGAGCAGTTGAACATCCACGCGCCTCGTCGTAGTCTGCGAAATTACGCGTTACTTTGGACCCCGACGCATCGAACAACGTATGGCCATAATAACCCGCTTCATGTTTGTTGTAGGCATTTCAATGAAGTAAACCATTTATTTGACTTTAATATTAGCAAAAGTAGGTTTAGAAATGCAATAATTATTCCAGAAAATTAGATCAATTTGAGTAATACTAGTCTGTACTGCACTGAAGACTGTAATCAACAATAAACAAATAAACAAATTCTGATGTAAAAATAATTTTTTTATTGTAAATTACATCCGGGATATTTCTGCTGCTTTATGTCTAAAACCAACTTTCAAGATTATTCAACAAGTATTGCATGTAAACGTGACGTGATGGACAATTTTTATTATTTTTTCTGAATTCAGTGGCCAAAAATCTATAAGAATCAGTTGAAAAACCCTATGCAGTTTTTTTATGCAGACCTGTGAATTACACTCAAAAAAATCAGCACGTCAAGTTTACGTGAAAACATAGGTAATTCTCATCCATCACATTTTTTATGTAACATTCACGTGAATTGTTGGTAACTCGCACTCATACTAACCAGTTTACGTGCAACCCCGGTAAATTTTATCAATTTTCCCATTAACTAGTACATGAAGTTCACGTAAGTTGCTGTACAAAATTTTACATGATTTCGATTTTTCTTCGTGTCGATTTTTTTGAGTGTATCGTTGAAAACTACAAGGTATACAGCCCTAGGGGTTGTACAAAAGGGTCACGTAGGACTATATGAGATCATTAGATCAAAGACTAATGTAGACTGCGTTTCTGGCTTTTGTATGTTTATAAGAATCTGCATATGTTTATAAGAATCTGTGAGTGCCATTGTTTAAGTGAATGTGAATTAAGTGAAAAGAGAAGAGCGAATTATTCAGATTCAATTCTTCATTGAATGCAATGATGACTTTGAAAATACGTGGACGGGGGTTCATAAGTACAACGCCTGCTGCCATTGAGACATAGAGACTTCTTTTAAAAATCACTTGTGTGTATTATAAAGGTTGAAATAGTAATGAATGAACAACCAACAGATTATTGTATTGAATATTTCAATGTTTCAATAATTTTACTTTAACTCACTTGTTGTCTTTAAAAGGGCCATTGTTTACAAATAACATTAAAGCTAAAGCACGTTCATCGCAAATATGACGTGCCATTCGAATGTCCTTCTCTTTTGACATGAATGGCAACAGGTACCTAAGTTAGCGGCGTCGATTCACTGTCTTTTGTTCCGAGAAGGTTTTACTAGTTTACTTTCACAGCTTACCGCTTGTTAATGCCCATTTCTTTGGTAACAAAAAGCGCTACTCACTTTTCTGACAGCCTGAAATCGTCGCAAAAAGAATCTGCTGGGTGTATGTAAGTTATAAGTTTATATTATGCTTGTCTAGCATGTAAGCTATTGATTTACTTGACAAAATAAGCGATATTTGCCCCGCGACGATTCTGTCAACGGTTTCGCCCGCGACGGTTATAATTCAACGCATACGAAAGAGTGGGAAATTAGCAATATACTGTTTGCATATCATTTTTCCCAGTTCTTCCAATGTTCGTTTTTCACAAAAACACATTTACTCCCAAATAAGAAGTACCGCTTGTTACATAGCAGAAAATATGGCACATACGCAAAAATTTCTATTTTATTTGTATTAGAGTCTTTATCCCCTACCACAGGGGTGAGGGGTATCAAACCATCATAAAATAAGTCCATGCCTCCAAATTTGGTTCCATTTGCTTGATTAGTGCTTGAGTTGTGAGGAAACTTTTTATTTCATTTGTGTGGGATCCCCCTTGATAAAGGAGGAAAAGGTTCTAATTCATCATAGAAATCCCTCCAAAAACCCCCACATGCCAAATTTTGGTTTCATTTGCTGAATTAGTTGTTGAATTATGAGGAAATTTGTGTTTCATTTGTATAGGAGCCCCCCTTGATAAAAGACGGATGAGTCTCAGTACACCGTAGAAAAATTCCTGCCTTCTAAAACCCCCACATGCCAAATTTGGTTCCATTTGCTTGATAGGTTCTAGAGTTATGAGGAAATTTGTATTTCAATTGTATGGGAGCCCCCCCTCTCTCTTAGAAGGGGAAGGGGTCTCAGTGCACCATAGAAAAAATTCACCTCCAAAAGCCCCCACATGCAAATTTTTTGACGTAGGACTATGTCTTTGTTTACTATACTAAGACTGGGTAGCACTTTGTAAAAACGAAAATAGAAGTGTAACGTTGGAATGAAAGATTTCAAATGCTAATAACTACTTAACAACCGAACGAAACTGAACAATTTATATGTCGTTGGATAGATAAAATGGCCAGCAATTCTATAGGGGGGTAACAATTTTAAGAAGGGCGTAAGAGGGGGGCGCTTCTATACAAATGAAACACAAATTTCCTCAAAACTCGAGAACTAATCAAGCAAATGGAAACAAATTTGGCATGTGGGTGTTTCAGAAGGCAGGATTTTTTTCTACGGTGTACTGAAACCTCTTCCCCTTCTAACAGGGGGGCACGCATACAAATGAAATACAGGTATACCTCCATAGTACGTACCCTCGTTAGTACGTACCCTCGATATTACGTACCCTCCATAATACGTACATTTTGCCTCGATAGTACGTACATTTTCCAGCAATGATTTTTTTTATTTTCTGTATAAAGCAGAAACTTTTTTATGAATATTTATGAGTCAATACAAGCAAATACGTATTCAATAATTCTAAATATTTGAATAATATCAGTTATTTCTGTTATGTAAAAACCATTATTTTAAAATTAAAAACAGTTTCTAAATAGTAAATTAATCAAATATACGTTCTAAATAACAGTTATTTTTTAGCATTCTGACTTTGCAGATTTTTGCTTTTGGGGAATTAACCTTTTCTGTGATTCACAATCTTTCCAACTGCGATGGGGGGAACAGTAGGTAATGTTATATTCGTTTGTTTGCAGATACTGGTGTTCGTCAAATACGTGTAATACGATGGACAAAAGTGAAGTGTGGAAAAATGAGACTGCAAGCAACTGACTAATTTATGAATATATAAGTTGTGCGTCATTATATAAGAATTATTTTACTTTCTTTGGAGGAAAAATCACGTTGCGCTAGTAATTAAACTATCCATATTAATTTTGTTATAGAGTAAAACACAAATGCAAATTTTTTCAAAATTTCGAAGATTGGTCAGTTAAGCTTTTATTTACAAGCGCAAGCTGCAAAAATAAAAGCACGTCTGTTCCATAAAGCATAGCCTTGGGCAACATCTTTCTAAGATTTGACCCTTCTTTATCGACAGACTTCGCAGCCGGCTGTTAAAGTACAGGACAGTTACGGGGTTAGTGCAACAATCCTACTGACTCTATTTAGCAGCACCGTCTAGCCGAGATTCGAACATTTCAGCTTATATTGACAACTATGTACCAAACGTTTGCCTAGATTTATTCGATTAAAATATGTAAATTTTCAATTTGAGAGAGAATTTTGCAAAAAACTAAAGTTTTTGGATTCCTTTTGCTTTACTTTTCAACTATTTTTTAACATTGGTAGTATTTTTTCTAAAATAATTTTGCCAAGATAATTATTTATTTTATAATTAGCTTAGCTTAGGTAGACTGCCCGTAGTTGCACTCCGTGATTGGCCGAACCAGTAAGGTTGCACAAAGAACCAATTGAATGGTGCTTGGGAGTAGCATGACATACTCGTTGTGCAACTTCTACAGATTCAATACTTTGAAAATTGACCAATAATGCCGCCGGCCACGACCATAAGGCTGTACTACATGGGAAAAGGAAGGAATATTAGTCCGATACTTGTTGTTGCTAGAGACCGCGGGTACCACTGCATCTCCACAAGTATCACGGGATAGGATTTATGTTAGTAGGGGAAGGTACAGATCAGGGTTCATCTGGGTAGATGATATGATCCAACGAAACAACGCGTCAGCGAATACATTTCATCTCTACTTTTCGCGATTACCATTGCAAATAAATAGTCGTTTAGAAAGCGTATGCGACGTATTTGGGCCTGAGTTCGTTTCGATGATATGAATATTATGCCTTGGACATTTATTTCCGTAAGCAAAACATAAACTAGTTCCGCGGGAATCCACTGTGTGGGCGAATAATATTGCATCCGTCTTGTTAGATGAGGATGAGGTTTCTAGCAAAATTAAGATAACGACATCGAGGTGGTCATCAAAATCACGCGTTCTAATTCGTTTACAAATCGTTACATACAAAAATTTGCTGCTCTGCGATCTCGGCCCTTCACCTGAGTCAAATTGTAAATTGTATTGTAAATTACAATGCAAACTACTATTCCAAAGTCCAAACTACTGGCTCGAATTTAAAACTGGGTAATTGTCACGGCTCCGAAAAAATTTTGTTGTCAAAGTTTTGCAATGAACGAGACACAAAAGCAAGCGATGCTGATCCCTCGCAATAAAATATTCCGAACTAGAACACCTCAAACACTATTAACGAAAACTGAGAATAAAAATTCGCTTCAATAATCATTAGAATTAAATTAGGAACATTGACCATTGCCAAACCATTCCAAATTCTTGGCAATTTTAATGAAGACGTAGATAATCACACATTGCTAACTGGTGACAATACCTGACAGCAACAACCAGGAACAGTGAAACCAATTAACCATTTCTTGAAGCAATGGGTCCTAAGTTGATAAGTTGCCGCTTACCAACTCAAATATGTAGAGATATAGCACCCTACACGCTCCCAAAATAATTATTTATTTTATAATATATTAAAATTTGGAAATTTTAGGCAATATTTAACATAATAAAAACAATACTTGACATTAAAAATTATGATTCGATATAACGTACGTTTCGATAGTACGTACGCTAAACGATACGCGGGTGTACGTACTATCGAGGTATACCTGTACAAATTTCCTCATAACTCTAGCACAAACCAAGCAAATGGAACCAAATTTTGAATGTATGGCTTTCAGAAGGTAAGAATTTTTTTTATGGTCAATTGAGACCACTCCCCTCTTTAGGAGGAGGGGCTCCCATACAAATAATATACAAATTTCCTCATAACTCGAGTACTAATCAAGCAAATGGAACCAAATTTGACATGTGCGGGTTTTTGGAGGTAAGAATTTTTTCTATGGTGCACTGAGACCCCTTCCTCTTCTTGGAAGGAGAGGGGGCTCCCATACAAATGAAATGCAAATTTCCTCATAACTCTAGAACTAATCAAGCAAATGGAACCAAATTTGGCATGTGGGGACTTTAAAAGGCAAGAAATTTGACGTAGGACTACGTCCTTGTTTACTATTCTGGATAGGGAAGCACTTTGTGAAAACGAAAATAGAAGTGTAACGTTTGAATGAAAGATTTCAAATGCTTATAACTTCTATACTACTGAACGAAACAGACAATTCAAATGTCGTTGGATGGATAAAATGACCAGTAATTTTATAGTTACATACCCATAATAATCTTTCATACGCTTAATAGTGAAAATTTATGTAGAAACAAGATCAAATTTCGTCAACATGGAAGCCTAGCGACAAGCGAGACCAGACGACAGTGATAGCTACTAGTAAAAGCTTTTCGGTGCAGGATACAATCAATCGATGCCGATAACCTACGTGCATGTTGCCATCAGGGATGTGAAATTGTCAAAATTTGGCGGACTAAACATCCGTGGATGGCGACATCTCTGAAGTAGCCTTCATATCGAAAATAAGAGCTAGTAATAGTTAAATTATAGGTAATAGGCTGTGTTGAAAATCTTTCTGATTAGTTTCAGTTGTTTTAATATGAATCAATCAGTAAGTAGATACCAAAACCAAAAGTACCAAAACCAATGAGTGAGACATGGACAATGTATGTAGTTCGACACCCACACCACCCCAATTCATGCCTAAAGGGAAAGACATCCGACTGACACTTCATATTTGCGCTGAACTTGCTATGGCATTGATGTTATTTGTTACCAATGGCCCATTTAAGAGCAACCAACAAAATAAATGTAGGTTAAATAAAATTTTTTCGTGATTTGCACTTCGCATTTAGAATTGCAAATTGACTTTCTTGAAAAAATGTTTAGTTTAACGTACCTACCATACCTAAATATATGCTACTTTTGTGGCGTTACCTTCAAACTACTAAGCTACAACACTGTAAAATTCCACAAAACAATTTTTAGTGTTACTAATGCATCGGTTTGAAGAAATTTGTGTTTCATTTGTATAGGAGCCCCCCTCTTACGCCCCCCCCTTAAAATTGCTCTCTCACGTCTCCATAAAATTGCTGCTCATTTTATCTATCCAACGACATATAATTTGTTTAGTTTCGTTCAGTAGTTTAGAAGTTATAAGCATTTGAAATCTTTCATTCAAACGTTACATTTCTATTTTCACAAAGTGCTACCCAGTCCCAGTATAGTAAACAAAAACGTAGCCCTACGTCAAAATATTAATATATATGCCTGACCGCATTTCAAGATCAAGACTAAAACACGAGATTGGTCTAAAAGTTCCTTGTCCCAACAGATCACAAATTCTTTACGGCGATAGGATTAAACCTGGGGTGACATTGCGTATCTCGTTTCGAGTGATTTTGGTTCGTTTCGACCACGTTAAACAAATGGGCGTCTCGAACCAAAACCACTCGAAACGAGAATCGCAATATCACCCCTTGGTGTGTTATGCGTGATGTATGAGATCGACCAGCTTTCAGACACTAATTTAGCACACAAAACCATAAGTTTAAATTGAAATTAAAACGAAACTAAAAGAGAGAGACGTTTTACGTCAAACAACGAATTGCAGAATGGAATTAGAGCTTTAAATTGAAGAATCACCGCAATCAGTTTTATCACATATTTTTAGGAGAAATTCGTTAAAAATGCCTTGAGTAACACTTATTTCAAAGATTTTTGCTTCTAAAAAGTTACTAAATCTCTTGAAGTAGAAGGTTTAAGACTCATTTTCAATAGAAAATTTTCTCAGCTTTCGAATGAAAGTAACAGAATTGAGCTAGCTGGCATAGTTTTTGTACCAGAGCCACAACTCAAGCTAATGTAAGGTAAACTAAACCGAAAACTAAAAATGTTCAATAACTCTGTAACGATTGAGATTTGGCCATATGCTTAGGATTTTTTTCATCAAATATGATTCTCTATCACTCCCTGAAATATCTGCACTAAGCTACCTAACACCCTGTATATAAACTGTGACTTTTTCTCTGCAAAACGTTTATTACGTTCTGTACAGGTCAGAGAAGTCTTCCACTAGAACTAACCGAATAAAAATGTACAGCGAAAAAACATTGAATTTCACTGTAACAAAACATCTAAAAATGTCATAGAAACTGTGAAAAGCTCTGTAAGTTACACTGAAGTTACCATGAATTAATATTCATGGTTCATGGAGCTCTAGTTATGAGAAAATTTGTACACATTTCATTTGTATGGGAGCATCCCCTTTTATATGAGGGAGGAATCATAATTTACCTCCTGAAGAGGCGAGAGGTCTCAATGCACCATAGAAAAAGAGTTTGCCTCCCAAAACACCTACATGCCAAGTTTAGTTTCATTTGCTTGGTTAGTTCTAAAGTTATGAGGAAATTTGTATTTCATTTGTATGGGAGCCCCCCCCCCTTCTAAACAGGGAAGGGGTCCTAATTCATCATAGAAAAAAATTTTGCCTCCAAAAACCCCCACATGCCAAATTTGGTTCCATTTGATTGATTAGTTCTCGAGTTACGATTAAATTTGTTTTTCACGTGTATAGGAGCCCCCCTCCTAAAATTGGGAGGGGTCTTAATTCATCATAGAAAAAATTCTTGCTTCCTAAAACCTTCAGCCCCCTCTCCTAAAGTGGGGAGGGGTCCTAACTCATCATAGAAAAAATTCTTGCCTCCAAAAACCTTCACATGCCAAATTTGGTTCCATTTGCTTAATTAGTTCTCGAGTTATGAGGAAATTTGTATATCATTTGTATGGAAGCCCCCCCCCCCTCTTAAAGGAGAGAGGATTCATAATTCCCCTTCTAAAGAGGGGAGGGGTCTCAATTTACCATAGAAAAAATCCTTGTCACCAAAATCACCCACATGCCAAATTTTATTCCATTTGCCTGATTATTTCGCGAATTATGCAGAAATTGGTGATTCATTTGTATGGGACCCCCCCCCCTCTTAGTGGAAGAAGGGTCTCTAACCATCATAAGAACCTTCCCTGGCCCCAAAAACCTCTACATGCATATTTTCACGCCGATTGGATCAGTAGTTTTCGATTCTATAAGGAACATCCCGACAGACAGACAGACAGAGAGACAGACAGACACACAGAAATCCATTTTTATATATAAGACTAGCTGACCCGCTGGTGATTCGAAGCACCTTTTTCCCGCGCAAAGATATCCACAAAGCCACCTGGAGATCACCTGACCAACGTACAATGAACCAAATTGACCACGTTCTCATAGAGGGCCGGTTCTTCTCTAACATCACGAACGTACGCTCCCATCGGGGTGCGGATATTGATTCTGACCATTACCTAGTAGCAGTACATGTGCGCTCAAAGCTGTCCACTGTATACCGGACACGTCAAAGCCGCCCTCCTCGGCTGAACATCAGGCAGCTAGATAACCCACAAGCTGCCGAGAACTACGCGCGAGTACTGAATGAGGCACTGCCTTCTTCCGAGGAGTTAGGTGCTTCAAACCTCGAAGACGGTTGGGGCAGAATACGCTCGGCCATCGGAGAGGCCGCTACCGCGGCACTAGGTATTGAGCCTCGGAGTACACAAAATGATTGGTTTGATGGGGAATGCCACAAGCATACAAGCGGTGGAGGAGAAAAAAATGCTTGGAAAAATTATCTAAGTATTGCCACTAGAGAGAACCGGGCCAAGTACCGACGAGCTAGGAACAGGTTGACCACGATCCTGAGGAGAAAAAAGCGCCAAAAGGAGGACAGAGATCGTGAAGAATTGGAGCAACTATTCCGAGCCAAAGACACGCGCAAGTTTTATGAGAAGGTGAACCAAACTCGGAAGGGCTACACACCGAAACCTGACATGTGTAGGGACGAGGGAGGGAATCTAATTACAAACGAGCGCGAGGTGGTCGACAGATGGAAGCAGTTCTTCGATGAACACCTCAATGGCGAAGTCGCAGAAGGAGGCGGAACGGAAATTAACCTAGGAGCGCCCATGGAAGATAGTGATGTCCTAGCACCTGATCTCCAAGAAGTCAAACGAGAAATCAGGTTGCTGAAGACCAATAAAGCCGCTGGGAAGGACCGCTTACCGCCAGAGCTTTATAAACATGGCGGAGAAACGCTAGCAAAGGCTCTACACTGGGTTATTTCGAGGATTTGGGAGGAGGAAAAGCTACCGGAGGAATGGATGGAAGGAGTGGTTTGTCCCATCTACAAAAAGGGGGGTGATCGGCTAGACTGCTGCAACTATCGCGGTATTACGCTGGTAAATGCCGCCTACAAGGTACTCTCCCAGATCCTGTTACGCCGGCTGTCACCGATAGCACAAGGTTTCGTAGGGAATTATCAGGCGGGTTTCATGGGGGCTCGCGCAACTACGGACCAAATTTTTAATATCCGACAGATCTTGCAGAAATGTCGGGAGTACAACGTGCCCACGCATCACATCTTTATTGATTTCAAAGCAGCATACGATACAGTCGATCGAGACAAGCTATGGCAGATAATTCACGAATACGGTTTTCCGGACAAACTGACGCGACTGATCAGAGCTGCATTGGATCGAGTGATGTGTTTCGTACGCATCTCTGGGACACTCTCGAGTCCCTTCGAGACGCGACGAGGGTTGAGACAAGGTGACGGTCTATCCTGCATGCTGTTCAACATCGCTCTTGAGGGGGTGATCCGACGAGCGGGCATCGAAACGAGAGGCACGATTTTTACCAATAGTAGCCAACTTCTAGGCTTTGCAGATGACTTCGATATCATTGCCAGGAACTTTGCGACGGCGGAGGCAATCTACGCCAGACTGAAAGCGGAGTCTAGGAGAATTGGGCTAAAAATAAATGCGTCGAAGACCAAATACATGAAAGGAAGAGGCTCAAAGGAAACAAATGCGCGCCTCCCACGGACGGTAACCGTTGACGGCGACGAACTAGAAGTGGTAGAAGAGTTCGTGTATTTGGGATCGCTGGTGACCGCGGACAACAACACTAGTAAGGAGATCCAGCGGCGCATCCAAGCGGGAAATCGGGCCTACTTTGCCCTTCGTAAAACGCTACGATCAGGAAGCATACGCCGCCGCACCAAGCTAACAATGTACAAAACCATTATTAGACCAGTAGTTCTTTATGGACTTGAAGCCGTGACGCTGCTTACGGAGGACATACGCGCCCTTGCCGTGTTTGAGCGGAAAGTGCTGCGGACGATATTTGGCGGAGTACAAACTGAAAGCGGAAAGTGGCGGAGGCGTATGAATCACGAGCTACAGGCACTGCTTGGGGAGACTCCCATCGTACATCTAGCGAAAGTTAGCAGGCTACGGTGGGCCGGACACGTCGTAAGGATGCCGGACGACTGTGCGACGAAAATAGTCCTCTTCAACAACCCCACCGGCACCAGGAACAGGGGGGCCCAACGTGCACGATGGCTCGACCAGGCCGAGAGCGATTTGCGACTTCTGAGACGACTAGGAAATTGGCGACGAGTGGCCCAAGACCGAGTTGAATGGAGACGAGTGCTTGAAACAGCACGAGCCACCCCGGCTCTATGCTGCTGAAGAAGAAGAACTAGCTGACCCGACAAACTTCGTATTGCCACAAATTAAACTGTGTTGTACATAAATCGTGAATCTCGGATAGCCTTTGTCACAATCTCGAGTTTTGCAAGTTTCTGAGGAGTTCATGGGTGTTTTAATATACAAATTTTCCTCGCAGTAAAGTAGAAAACATCTGCCCCAATTACTAAGCCTGATAAAATAAAGCGGATAGCATTTAAATATTCGCCATTAGTACAAAGCATTTCGCCGAACACCATTTTGCGGAACACCAATTCTCGGTTGACCATAACGCGAAATATAGAGTTTCGCAGAATACCATTTCGCGAAAGACCTTACGCGGCATGCACCATTTCACGGAAAATCTTTTCTTAGATAGTACCATTTCGCCATTTCGCAGGGGTGACTCAACTGAAGGAAAGTAATAGAGGTCAGTAGATCTAGGAAAATAAATAAACCTAGATAGAGGTGATCTCTGCGGGGGGCTGCCCCTTGTAGTGGCCGGCGCTTCCGACGGCAGGTCGCCGGCAACAGTCATGGCCGTCTCGCGCTGAATTGTTGCTATTGATAGTTTTTGGTGGTCTTCCCGAATAAAAATGTATAGTGAAAAAACATTAAATTTCACTGTTACAAACATTGAAAAACTTTGAAAAACCACATTGAAACAGTGAAAATCTTTGTAAAAGTTACACTTAGTGATGTCCGATTACTTCTCGATTAATCGAACTAATCGATTATCTGTTAAAATAATCGATTAATTTTTAATCGATTGCTTTATGTTCCGATTATTAGATAATCGATTACCTGGTCGATCGATTATGCCGGATTTTTTAAAATTTTACTATTTAACAATTTCTAACAAATTTAATTTATTACAGTGGCTGGCGCTTAGCTACTAAATTAACCACACGTGATTAGCCAGTTAGTTGGTTTCGCTTAGTTGGTTTCGAGGTACGATGCCGATCTAACAAACTGGTCGTCGTATTCGTATGTTCAAATCTCGGCTAAGCGATGCTTCTAGATAGAATCAGTAGAGTTGTTGCACTAGCTTCGTAATTGTCCTAATAGCCCTTTAATAATACTGATGTGAAGTCTGTCGATAAATAGGGGTCAAGTCTTAAGCCTGGTATCCAGCTGAAAAGAAAACAGCTCAAGAAAAAAACCTGCTATTTACCACCGGTGTGGCACGCTAGAATTTTAGCATAACGAACAGCTATTTTCATTCCGCTTTCACCAAAACTGGATAAACTGTTGTCGTATTTTCACTCATTCAACAGAAAAATATTATATGATGTATAATATATTACAAAACCGCAATCCGCAAGAATATTCATAAACTGCATAAATAATCTTAAACTGCCATCATTTGGTACAGCCAGCAACAAGTTTTGTTACCCGATTTAACATTGCCTTAGGGCGAACAGGCCATTTTTCGTATGCCAGTGCCAGTGATGTCGGTTACGCACCAAATATATGGGAGATGACAACCTTGCCATCCCGTTGCTATCTACCGACCAATTTGATGGAGTTCTTTTAACGTTAGTTGCATATGAATCAATTGAACAACAATGGAGATAGAGCCGAAAGTGTAACTGCAAGTATCCTTATTTTTGGTATCGGGACGTAAAGGTTATAACCAATCGATTATTTCGACTAATCGATTATATAGCGCCGATTAATCGATGTCGATTATTGGCCGCCCAAAAAGTAATCGATTATTAACTAATCGATTAACTGGAAAAATCGGACATCACTAGTTACACTGAAGTTACCATGAATATCGCTGTTTTCACAGTAAATTTTAATGGAAACCGCCAATTTTACAGCGAATAAGGGGGTGATTAAGTGATGTAACACTAAATTTTTCGGCTTTTTCCCATACAAATAAAAACCAAAAACAGTAAAATTTGTGGTACATTCACTGTAAGTTTTACACTGTTTTACAACGAAGTTACAATAAAATTTAAGGTGAGTTCTGCAAAAAAAATTATAGGCTTTCGGAATTCGGACAAAATAAAACCGGCTGATTAATTACGGTATTTCATGTTTTTGAAAAGATGTGATGACAATGAATTTGATAGGCTTCGAACTATTATGATTTTCGAGCCGCATTCATCGCTCATATTAGGAAAGTATTAGAGGTCAATACACCTACATAAACAAATTCCACTCTTTCCCATTCACGCCTTATCTCAATCTGTTAGATCCTATCGACTCTTTGTTTCATTACTGTCTTCTATCGTTCCCTCTGTCAATTGTAAAATCTACCGTTATAAAAACTTAATTATATGGCCTGACACCTCATTCGATGTCAAGACGTAGAAACAGCGAGGTTGGTCTATTCCATAGGAACGGAGCCTTTCCCCGAACACCCGCATTAAGAATCGCGGCTAATATGTTGACAGATGAACAAGTAAGTCGCAAGCGCCTGCATGGTGTCGTCGTCCCGTCAGTAAAACGAATTAGAATAAACTTCTCGATCGGTGGTTTCTACAGTAGACGGAGGAAGAGACACAATTTGTGTCTACAAATAACTCAACCTGCCAAGGATTGGACCTTAGATAGAGATTATTTCCTGCTTCGAAACAATTTGCATTATTGCCGAATTATATGAAAATTTTTCCAAGAACGTTACAGTGAAGTTACAGCATAAAGTGTAGTAAACAGTAAAATTCATTGTAATCTTAAAGTTTTTACATTAATATGAATACATTATATGAAAAATTTTCCAAAAACGGTACAGTGAAGTTACAGCATAAAGTGTTGTAAACAGTAAAATTCATAGTAACCGTAATGTTTTTACAGTAATATTCGTTATGCATTTCTATGTGGGTTGTTATTGATTAATGTTTTATGAAAGAGTCTAAAATTTCTCGAGTTCGATTAGTTTTTCAGTTACTCAGAAATTTCTGTTTTATTTATATGAGAGTCCTCATCGCCCTACTACAGGGGTAAGGGGTCTCAAACCATCTTTAAAAAAATTCCTGCCTCCAAAAACACCCTCATGCCAACTATGGTTCCATTTGAAGAATTAATTCTCGAGTTATGAGGAAATTTGTATTTCATTTGTATAGGATTCCTAAAGTGGGGAGAGGTTTCAATTCACCATAGAAAAAATTCTTGTCTCCAAAAACACCCACATGTCAAATTTGGTTCCATTTGCTTGATTAATTCTCGAGTTATGCAGAAATTTGTGTTTCATTTGCATGGGAGCCCCCCCCCTTCTTAGTGGGGGGAGGCGTCTCTAACCATCATACGAACCTTCCCTGGCCCCATAAACCCGTTCATGCATATTTTCACTCCGATCGGTTAGCCTCCCTCTTAAAAGGGAGAGGGGTCATTATTCCTCTCCTAAAGAGGGAAGGGGTTTCAGTTCACCATAGAAAAAAAATTACCTACAAAAACACCCATATGCTAAATTTAGTTCCATTTGTCTAATTAGTTCTCGACTTATGAGGAAATTTGTATTTCATTTGTATGGGAGCCCCCCCTCCTAAAATGAGAAGGGGTCTCAATTCATCATAGAAAAAATTCTTGTCTCCAAAAGCACCCACATGTAAAATTTCGTTCGATTTGCTTGATTAGTTCTCGAGTTATGCAGAAATTTGTGTTTCATTTGCATGGGAGCCCCCCCCCCCCCTCTTAGTGGGAGGAGGCGTCTCTAACCATCATACGAACCTTCCCTGGCCCCATAAACCCGTTCATGCATATTTTCACTCCGATCGGTTCAGTAGTTTTCGATTCTATTAGGAACATACGGACAGACAGACAGACAGAAATCCATTTTTATAGGTATAACTAGCTGACCCGACTTCGTATTGCCACAAATTAACCTGTGTTGTACATAAATCATGAATCTCGGATGATCTTTGTCATAATCTCGAGTTTTGCAAGTTTCTGAGGAGTTCAACCTTAGATGATTCATTTTGGCAGTTACGTAACTATTAAAGCATCACCAATGCTATTCAAATGTAGGCCAATAAGCATTTAAGTCGCCTTAAATGCTACTTAAATGCTATTTTGGCAAAATATACAGCTACTTTACTGATAACCTTCTTATAGTGCTGACAATGCTAATTTACAGCTAATTACCGACACGAAGAATTTGAATACAATTTTGGATGCCAATTTACAACACTTATGCAGTCAAAAAGCTAATATACAACAACGTGGAGTATAAAATGCCAGATACGCTGATTTGCTGCTTATGTTAATGCTTATTAGTTACCAGGAATGGGTAGTTTAATATACAAATTTACAATTTTTCCTCACAATAAAGTAGAAAACAACTCCCCTGTCCCCTCATTGCATAGCCGGAATGCGGATAGTAATATTCGCCATGATTGTACAACATTTCGCCGAAGATCATTTTGCAAAAAACCTTAAGCGGAATGTACCATTTCACGGAAAACATTTTTGTGGAAAGTACCATTTCGCGATCCTCTCCTTACTCGCTGTCGCTCGTTCCAGGAAACCCAGGTAGACCTAGGTAAACAAATAAACCTAGACAGTAGTGATTTCTGCGGGGAGTTACCTCCCCCCAGTGGCTGGCGCTTCCGACGGCGAGTCACCGGCAACACTCGCGGCCGTCTCGTCCTGAATGATCTAGTGTTACTATAGATAGTTTTTGTGGTCTTGTTATTGACTAATGTCTTATGGAAGAGTATCGAATTTCTCAAGTTCGATTAGTTTTTGAGTTTCGCAAAAAATTCTGTTTTATTTGTATGAGAGACCATATCCCCCTACCACAGAGGTGAGAGGTCTTTAACTATCATGAAATAAATTCAAGACTCCAAAATCTCCCACATGCCAAATTTGGTTCCATTTGCTTGATTAGTTCTCAAATTATGAGGAAATTTGTATTTCATTTGTGTAGAAGCCCCCCCTCCTAAACAGGGGAGGGGTCTTAATTCATCATAGAAAAAATTTCTGCCCCCTAAAAGCCCCACATGCCAAATTTGGTTCCAATTACTTGATTAGTACTCAAATTATAAGGAAATTTGTATTTCATTTGTATGGGAGCCCTCCCTCCTAAAAGGTAAAGGGTCCTAGTTCATCATAGAAAAAATGGATGCCTCCAAAAACACGCACATGCCAAATATGGTTCCATTTGCTTGATTAGTTCTCGAATTATCAGGAAATTTGTATTTCATTTGTGTAGAAGCCCCCTCTTCTTAAAGTGGGGAGGGGTCTTAATTCACCATAGAAAATATTCTTGCCCTCGAAAACTTTCACATGCCAAATTTAGTTCCATTTGCTTGATTAGTTCTCGAGTTATGAGGAAATTTGTATTTCGTTTGTATAGGAGCCCCCTGTTAAAGTGGGGAGGGGTCCTAATTCATCACAGAAAAATTCTTGCCCTCGAAAACTTTCACATGCCAAATTTGGTTCCATTTGCTTGATTAGTTCTCGTGTTATGAGGAAATTTGTATTTCATTGGTACAGGAGCCCCCCCCCCCTCCTAAAGTGGGGAGGGGTCCCAATTCATCATAGAAAAAACTTTTGTCTAAAAAAAAACCCACATGCCAAATTTGGTTCCATGTGCTTGATTAGTTCTTGAGTTATGAGGAGATTTGTGTTTCGTTTGTATAGGAGCCCCCCTCCTAAAGTGGGGAGGGGTCCCAATTCATCATAAAAAAAATTTTATCTCCAAAAACACCCACATGCCAAATTTGGTTCCATTTGCTTGATTAGCTCTCGAGTTATGAGGAAATTTGTATTTCGTTTGTATAGGAGCCCCCTCTCTTAAAGTGGGGAGGAGTCCTAATTCACCATAGAAAATATTTTTGCCCTCGAAAACACCCTCATGCCAAATTTTTTTCCATTTGCTTGATTAGTTCTCGAGTTATGAGGAAATTTGTATTTCGTTTGTATAGGAGCCCCCCTCCTAAAGTGGGGAGGGGTCTCAATTCATCATAGAAAAAAAATTGTCTCCAAAAACACCCACATGCCAAATTTGGTTCCATTTGCTTGATTAGCTCTCGAGTTATGAGGAAATTTGTATTTCGTTTGTATAGGAGCCCCCCCTCTTAAAGTGGGGAGGAGTCCTAATTCACCATAGAAAATATTTTTGCCCTCGAAAACACCCACATGCCAAATTTTGTTCCATTTGCTTGATTAGTTCTCGAGTTATGAGGAAATTTGTATTTCGTTTGTATAGGAGCCCCCCTCCTAAAGTGGGGAGGGGTCCCAATTCATCATAAAAAAATGTTATCTCCAAAAACAGCCACATGCCAAATTTGGTTCCATTTGCTTGATTAGTTCTCGAGTTATGAGGAAATTTGTATATCGTTTGTATTGGAGCCCCCTCCTAAAGTGGGGAGGGGTCCCAATTCATCATAAAAAAAATGTTATCTCCAAAAACACCCACATGCCAAATTTGGTTCCATTTGCTTGATTAGTTCTCGAGTTATGAGGAAATTTGTATTTCGTTTGTATAGGAGCACCCCCTCTTAAAGTGGGGAGGAGTCCTAATTCACCATAGAAAATATTTTTGCCCTCGAAAACACCCACATGCCAAATTTTGTTCCATTTGCTTGATTAGTTCTCGAGTTATGAGGAAATTTGTATTTCATTTGTATGGAAGCCCCCCCCTCTTAAAGGGGAGAGGAGTCATAATTCTACTTCTAAAGAGAGGAGGAGTCCCGATTTACCATAGAATAAATTCTTGTCACCAAAAACACCCACATGCCAAATTTTGTTCTATTTGCTTGATTAGTTCTCGAGTTATGCAGAAATTTGTGTTTCGTTTGTATAGGAGCCCCCCCTCTTAGTGGGGGGAGGGGTCTCTAACCATCACTGAAACCTTTCCTGGCCCCAAAAACCTCTACATGCAAATTTTCACGCCGATTGGTTCAGTAGTTTTTGATTCTATAAAGAACATCCCGACAGACAGACAGACAGAAATCCATTTTTATATAGTAGATAATAAATAATAATAAATAATAAATATATAATAATAATAATGGTATAGAAATCACTCGGGAAACCAGAAATGTAAAGAAGGTCCTGCGGGCTGAATGTCATATGCCATTCGACTCAGTTTCGAAAACTGAGCATTTTCTCTCTGTGTGTGTGTGTGTGTGTGTGTGTGTGTGTGTGTGTGTGTGTGTGTGTGTGTGTGTGTGTGTGTGTGTATGTGTGTGTGTATGTGTGTGTATGTGTGTGTGCGTGTGTGTATGCTTGTATGTATGTATTTAAGTATGTATGTATGTATGTATGTATGTATGTATGTATGTATGTATGTATGTATGTATGTATGTATGTATGTATGTATGTATGTATGTATGTATGTATGTATGTATGTATGTATGTATGTATGTATGTATGTATGTATGTATGTATGTATGTATGTATGTATGTATGTATGTATGTATGTATGTATGTATGTATGTATGTATGTATGTATGTATGTATGTATGTATGTATGTATGTATGTATGTATGTATGTATGTATGTATGTATGTATGTATGTATGTATGTATGTATGTATGTATGTATGTATGTATGTATGTATGTATGTATGTATGTATGTATGTATGTATGTATGTATGTATGTATGTATGTATGTATGTATGTATGTATGTATGTATGTATGTATGTATGTATGTATGTATGTATGTATGTATGTATGTATGTATGTATGTATGTATGTATGTATGTATGTATGTATGTATGTATGTATGTATGTATGTATGTATGTATGTATGTATGTATGTATGTATGTATGTATGTATGTATGTATGTATGTATGTATGTATGTATGTATGTATGTATGTATGTATGTATGTATGTATGTATGTATGTATGTATGTATGTATGTATGTATGTATGTATGTATGTATGTATGTATGTATGTATGTATGTATGTATGTATGTATGTATGTATGTATGTATGTATGTATGTATGTATGTATGTATGTATGTATGTATGTATGTATGTATGTATGTATGTATGTATGTATGTATGTATGTATGTATGTATGTATGTATGTGTATATGTATCTATGTGTGTATATGTATGTATGTACGTGTATATGTATCTATGTGTGTATATGTATGTTTGTGCGTATATGTATGTGTGTATGTATGATGTATGTGTGTACAATTTGCAGTTTTGCAATTTGCATTGAAATACAGGAAAAGTGATAAAGGGCAATTCCAGCTTAACTAATAAAACGGTTTGATTCGACTATTTTTGATTGAAATGAAATTTTGCTGATATGTTGGATACCACGTAAGGATTCATTTTCCATGAAACTTTTTTGTTTCGTCAAGCGTAATTTTTTAAATGGGCGTTTTTAGAAATGAATTATAATTTTAAAAATTCATGTCTCAATACCTACTTATTTGTTCAAAATGACGTCAAAGAAAAATTTGTCGAAAATTAAGTGTATTTTCAACAAAAAATTACACTGAAAAAAAATTCAAAATTTTGATATAAAACATATAATTTTTAAAAATTCATAAAAATAATATATATACATACATACATACATATAATGAGAATTATCTCAAAACATGTTCCCTCAGATTTGTCTCACATTTTGACGTAGGACTACGTCTTTGTTTACTATACTGGGACTGGGTAGCACTTTGTAAAAACGAGAAATAGAAGTGTAACGTTTGAATGAAATATTTCAAACGCTAATAGCTACTATACTACTGAACGAAACATAACAGTTAATATGTCGTTGGATAGATAAAATGTCCAGCAATTTTATAGTAACATACTAATAATAATTTTTTATACGCTAAATAGTGAAAATGTGTGTAAAGATTCAAGGTCGAATTTTTCCATACATTTCCCTTGTTATCGCCTAGCTTCACAGGCACGGACGACAATTAGATACACCAAAGGATTTGGATCCAAATGATAACCTTAAGACCACTTTGTAAGCCACACCCCTTTTCCAATCCAATCGGCAACATCGACTGCTATTGAATGCAACACCGGTCCCAAAGACAAGCGGAATCAGAGGGCAATGGCCAACGTGAATCCCACACGATGCACTTAACATTACATTTTGCATTATCCCCATCGCAGACATGCGAAATTGTTCGATAGCTTGCTCAATCAGTGTCGGACAATCATTTAAGCAGCAGCAGCAGCCGATATGGTTTCCTCCACCACCTACACTAGCTTACCAGCAGCAGCGGCAGTGCCAGTGACTATAAAATGGTACTCTTGGTTCGCCGTCTGCTCATTCATCGCACAATCGCACTGACGGACGGTCAGTATTTACCATCGACGGCTATTGGTGGCGAAAGCAACGGCATTTGGCGGCAACACCAGCGATCGGAGCCAACACCGATAGCAATCGGGAGGTAACAACGATAGCATTTTGGCGGCTATTGGAGGCAAATCCAAGGACCTTTGCGGCATCTAATGTCATCTTCGATGACAATTCGAGGCACCCAATGGCATTTTGGCGGTTATTTTCGCAAACCAACAGCAAATGGAAACGGATCGACTGACGGGCAGCAAATTCAGCAGTAGGCCGTTGTGGTTTTAAACAGTTCTTATAAGAACTATAGTAATTGAAGAATGGAAAGATTTTTCTACACTTTCTAAATGGTTAACGTTCCATTTTACGTTATACCATGGAAAATGCTTGCTCATTCAGCGTCGGATAATCATTCGAGCAGCAGTTGATCTGGTTTCCCCCACCACCTACACTAGCTTACAAGCAGCAGCGGCAGTGCCAGTGACTATAAAATGGTACTCTTGGTTCGCCGTCTGCTCATTCATCGCACAATCGCACTGACGGACGGTCAGTATTTACCATCGACGGCTATTGGTGGCGAAAGCAACGGCATTTAGCGGCAAGACCGGTTATTGGTGGCAACACCGATTGTTGACTGCACTGAAGAGGTTGATGTTACTTGTAACCAATGGCCCTTTTTATTTGTAACCAACGGCCAGAAACTATTTGAAGGAAGTTGGTTCAAATATCAAACTACGCATAACATATTTATTACAATGATCTGTGGGCTGGCCATTCATTGCTATTTCAACCTTTGTGAAATACAGTAGTGATTTGTTAAAGAATTCGCTATGTCTAAATGGTTGCAGGCGTTATATTTACGTAACCACCGTAAACGTATTCGTGAACAAGTGGTTGGTGTAGTAACTGAACCAAGGATATCCTTAACATGAGCAGAGCGTACTAGATTATCACGCAAACGAAAGCGTGAGAGTGCTTCTAGTTCGGCAGGTGAAGTTGCAAGTTTGTCGCACGAAGAGGCATCGCCCGCAGATATTAATCCATCGCATACCGTTATAATTCCGTCACATGAAATGACAGGTAAGCATATTTATAGAAAATTATCGCATGCTATTTGAGCTCAGCTTGAGCTGTTTAGAAAGAAGTTTATAATAAATTTCGTAGCGAAATTACAAAAATACACTACAACTCAGTGCATTGATGGCAACAAATGTTTGTTTATTCGTGAATCTAAAATTGAATCTAAAATTTCAACTTAAATTAGTTGTGCAAATCTGGTGAATACTTAAATTACATAGTGGATCGTAAAACAATGTTTAAACTATCTCTGCTCTATTTACTCTATTTACTACTAAATTGCTAGGGAATAGTAGGGAAGTGAACTGCTTGTATCCTCATGACTCAAGAAATGCACCGATTTTATTGTGTAAGACAGATTATCTAGTTTGACATATTATTTAATGAGTATTATATGACACAGTCCTACGTCACCATTTCGTACAACCCTTAGGGCTGTATACCTTGTAGTTTTTTTTTAAAGATAACTTAAATTACACTCTCAAATCTGGTGAGAAGCTATCGAAAAGAAATAGTGTTTCCAAATCGAACTAAAAAGTATTTGGTTGCACTGCCGTTAAAAAAATATTTTTTAGGATTTCTTGGTCAATTTTCTTTGGAAATGTAAAGATGATTTTTTCTTCAACCAAACATTTCCGGAGATATAAGCAAAAGAAAATAACAGGGGTTAACTAAAATTTCTTTTCTGTAAAAAGGAGGTGCTTTCATTAACCGTAGGGAAGACCAACCGGTATCAATTTTTGGTTTTTATTTTTGACCTAAAACGAATAGTCTGACAAAATTAAAGCAAATTTCGTAAAGGTCGATTACATGGTTCTCGGAAACCTCGCGTAGAATTACCCTAGAACATAATTTTTGGATTTTAACACTAACTGAGTTAACAATAACTTGAGAACGGCCTAAAGAAAAGGTTTATATGACATAGTTTGTTCAAAAATATACGTAGAATTTGATTCTGTTTGAGTTTTATTGAAAGAAAGTATAATTTGGGTATTTTCGAAAAATTTGTCAAATTTTAAAGATTTTTTTTAAATTCGAAGGAGTGTCCGTATCGATAACACTTCACCAGATTTTAGAGCATAATTTAGGCTATACATTAAATATTGACCTCATTTCTAAATACGCCCTTTTGAACAGTTACGCTTGACGAAAAAAATTAAGTTTCATAGAAAATGAATCCTTACGTGGTATCCAACACATCAGCAAAATTACATTTCAATTAAAAAGAGTCGAGACAAAAATGGCTCTTTTTCCAGCGTTTTAAGCAGAAAGTGCTCTAAAACATTTTAATCGTAATTTTCTGTTACCCGCAATCGGAAATGTTTGTATCACTTTGGTTTTTGAATTATTGATTTACTACATATATTCATTCTGGAGTTACCAGAGGAAAATACAATGGTTGCTCGCAGTAAATTGAAGTTTAAAAATATGGCTAACTGAATTATAGATTCAGAATTCAGATACTAAGAAATGAAAAAATGTTCTAGTACAAAGGGCAGGTCACGCCGCTAGGTGGATTAATTCGGGTTTTTACATTAATATTCGTTGTGCATTTCTATCCGGGTAGGCTGAAGAATCGTTAAATAGCTCGCTCCCGTACCGTAACTTTTCTATAGGTTAGTTAATGGTAAGAAAACAAAGTAATTGATTTATGGTAATTATTTTTGACGAAGGACTACGTCTTACGGCAAGGTTTGGGATAGGGTGTCATACCAAAAAATCATAAAATGCGAGCGTCACAAAAAATGAAAGATTTGCAACGCTAATAGCTTTACCAATTATGAATGGTGTCCATACTTTAGATACTGATCGACTCATAATAGATGTAGCAATTATATGATTTCTGTTTTAGCTTACTTTTTCGATCGCTAATTAGTGAAAATTAACGAAAAGTTTCAAGGTCAAATATCACCATACATTTTCTTCGTAATCGTCTTGCTTCACAGGCGGGGACGACAGTTAAATACACCATCTGTTTACTACAGTTTCGATTACTTTCCTATTTAGAAAAAAAAACTAACCGTCTTCCCGTCCCAAGACGTAGAAGATTATTTACGACGTTCATACGTATACTAATTTGATAGCTGTGCCATTAAAAGTGATAAAGTCCTCTCGTTCTACCAAGATTTCTTGGGGCCGCTGTAAACCTAGTCCAATTTGATGTCCTGAACGAGAAAAGTTATTAAAAAGTGAGCGACTAACTCTATCTTTCGCCCGATTGTATATGTGGGTTCAAAAATTCATTCAAAACTGATGTATTGTAGGAAAAAGGAGTTGAAGGATTATTCATGCATGTGACGTGATACAGCAATTTTCAAGATAAGGAAAAATAAAGAACTGTCTGATTCGGAAATAAGTTTTAGACGTTTAATTTGTTGCTTTGCAATGTTACTATTTTGATAAATGTTACATTCAACGCATGTAGCATGTATGTATGCTGCATTTAGCATGTATATATGAAGAATCCTATTATTACTTCCATCGATACATGCTTCTATCGCTACAAAGAGAATTGCGTAGTCCTACGTTACCTCCGCGGTCGTGTCTTGTACACAACTCATCTGATTTTTGTGTATCCTGACATGTTACTGTATTATTTCTAAGGCATGTACTTACACGGGGCAACTTGCAACAGTTAGTAGATATAATTAAGCTACACTCCAAATATTCTGGACGTAACTAATGGCGGTTGGCCAAAAACAGTGCATCATACAATCTATGAATAAAATACCTATATGGATGAAAACAACCCTGAGATTAGAAATAACAATAATGAGTAGGTACACTCAAAAAAAATCGGCACGTCAAGTTTACGTGAAAACAGGTAATTCTCATCCGTCACACGTCGCAGGTAACATTTACATGAATTATTGGTAACTTGCACTCATACTAACCAGTTTACGTGCAATCACGTAAATTTAAATTTTATCAACTTGTAAATTTTATCAACTTTCCCATTAACTAGTAGGGGAGTGTCGTCGTGGTTGGGCCATGTTTTGGAATTCGCCCATAACTTTCGTTTCAAAGGAAATTTTAGAAATCTAATTACATCGTTGCAAAGGTCTAAGAATAAGCTTTATTTCCGGAAAGTTTTGAATTGATTGCTTGAAAAATAAAACAGTTATAGGCATTAGGTAAAGACAAAAAATGTTGTCATAGTCGGGCCATGTTGTACAAGTTGGGCCATCGCAGAAAATCCAAGACATATGTATTGAAATTCTATATAGAGACATGAAAAGAATGGATTCTGTGAACAACGACTTATATAGGTACAAATACCCTATTTTTAATTGCATTTTTGCGAAATTTTGGCGATCTTGTAAAATTAATATTGCTACAATCGCCTTTTCCGAAGTGTCTAACTACAATGAAAAAAAAAACAACAAAAATCTGGGTTTTTATCGTATTAATTTTGCTTTATTTCATCACATTTTACGTGATTGACATTCTCTAGCGATTATTGCGCTTCTGCGCTTGAAATTATGGTGGCCCAACCATGACTACTCAAGTGGCCCGACCTTTACAAATAGCGCTTTTCTAGTATTTCACCTTAGCCTTCCCAAACACCTTACTGGAGGGGATTTTTCTATAGTCTTCGTGTGCAGCACAACACACTTCATACAAATTTCAATTTCAAAATTTATCTCGTTAATTGCATTTCATGAATCATTTCTTGAAGAAAAGTTCATTGCGCCTGGAAAACTTTTTTTGTAAGATTTAGTCACTGAATTCAGTTCGGGTGTTTTTAATACACGATCGAATCTCACAATATTGTGAAAAGTTAGCTATCACAGTAAGAAGTTTTACAATGGTTGCATCAAATATATCATGAGTTACTAAAACTTTAAAATCGTGATGGCCCGACCATAACAGTGGCCCGACGATAACGACAATACCCTACATGAAGTTCATGTAAGTTTCTGTACAGAAGTTTGCATGATTTTTCACGTGGATGCGACGTGACGATTTTTTAGTGTGTACGTAGTTTATGGTCAGCCTCTATACAGCCAATAGCGTTTCCAGGGTTTACAAAGAGGAAATGAAGGACTGCGTATAACCTCAAAGGACTTATTTATTTGGTCTTTTAACAACTTGTACTTTGTTCATGGTCCGGCGGCCGCAAAACACGTGACTCACCCTCTTTGCCTCTTTAAAACTTTCAGTATATATACCGTATATACATATTTGTCTTGTGCTCAAGTGTTGTATTCGAAAGATCTGAAATTTCTAGAGAAAAAGTAAAAATTAACTTAATATTCTACGTAATAGATTGTACTCGCTAGTAAGCAATGCGATTGTATTGGTGTATACTAACGTATTTTTGTATTTGATATCCACACACCAGATCGATCATTATAACTCAGCACAATCTCACCCTGGTGAAGCTCGGAAAGTGCAATGTTTACACAAGTATTATTTTCGTAATCAAAAGCCATCTAACGCATAATAATATTTTAATACATTATGAGTGCTTTGTATACCCTCAGAATAGCCAGTTGATGCGATTTTTTATGCCGTTTTAAAACTGCCGAGATTTAAATCGAGGTGTGAGTTTTATGAAAATTAATATGAAATTCAAGTTCAGGGCGGGATCAAATTTAACATAACATAAAAATTCAGGTTCGGATCGGGTTTTAGTTTGGCCGAAAAAAAAATTCGGGTTCGGGTCGGGTTCGGGCTTAACCAAAAAAAATAAATCCGGGTCCGGGTCGGGTTCGGGTTTGACTGAAAATAAAATTTCGGGTTCGGGTCGGGCTCGGGTATGACAGAAAATAAAAATTCGGGTTGGGGTTTGACAACAAAAAAATTTTCGAACTTGGGTCGGGTTCGGGCTTGGAAAATATGAAACCCGACCATCTCTACTTTCTAGCACACAAATCATCACGCAAGATAAGTTTGCACGGCGAAGTTATGTATCTAGAAACCCGAAGTCTATTCTGGAAGGAGTGTCTTATATCCCGTGGAATCATATAAGCGACATTGCCTATAGATGCACCCAACCCCTTTTGGTCCTTCACGAACAGCATTGACATGAAAGTTGCTAGGTAGATAAACTCGATTCTGCAGTAATTCTACTTGCATACAATGGGAAACCCTTGAGATGATGGTGGCTACCCCCATACATACACATACATCCATTTTTTGAAAGCGTGTTTTCGAGTATTTTTGATCCCAAAATCTGAAGCCCTAAATAGTTTAATATTATCTGTGATCCATTCTTAGGTATTAATATATATTAATATTTTTTGAAACGATGGTTCTACAATTGATGAAGGGACGGTAGGGGAAAGAGATGAATTTTTTTTTGTGAAGGAGGGGAAGAGCGGAAAGGAAGGGGGGGGGGGTATTGGTAGCTATGCTTGACAAGTAGCTACCAATACCCCCCCCCCTTCCTTTCCGCTCTTCCCCTCCTTCACAAAAAAAAAATTCATCTCTTTCCCCTACCGTCCCTTCATCAATTGTAGAACCATCGTTTCAAAAAATATTAATATATATGTATGACCGCATTTCAAGGTCAAGACTAAAAACTTGAGATTAGTCTATTAATAAATATGTTAAAGGTTCTTAAGATGGATAGTTCGAGTCCCCTTCCCGCTCTGGAAGCCAATACAATAAAAACAAAACCTTGGGTTTATACCGTCTTTAGACAGTACCGTTCTTTATCGAAAGACTTCGCAGTCGGTTGTTAGAGTACAGGAAAATTACGGGGCCAGTGCAATGATCCTACTGATTCTATCTAGATAGCACCGCCTAACCAAAATTCGAACATACGACGACTGGCTTGTTAGACCAGCATCGTACCTCGGAGCTAGCTGGGCGGATAGCTCATACAAATGAAACACAAATATCTTTACGAAACAGCTGCAGTGGTTTGGAGCCCTTATATCGTAGCGTGGTCTATGAGGATTGAAGCTGTGCACAGAACCTTCTTGATCAACCCACTTGAAATCCCATCGTATGAAAGTCGTTGTAGACTCTTAAATATGGATACCTTGTGGAGAAGAAGAGACTGTATGCGTGCGGTATTTACTGCAAAATTACTTTATGGAGAAATAGATGCACAGAATATTCTGATGCAAGTGAATATAAACGCAGCTTCGAAGTCTCTACGGTCCAATAACTTTCTTCGATTGGCATTCCACATGACAGCTTACGGTCAAAATGAGCCAATTCGAGCAATATATTGTAATAATGTGTAATATATGTGTAATATATTTAATGACGTGTAGCATTTGTTTGACTATTGTATTATTAGTAACTGTTTTAAGAATCGTGTTTATAATTTTTATTAATTTCGACTGATATGTTAATTGTTAACTTTTGTTCATGTAGACCGTGTGTCAGATGATATAAATAAAAAAAAATTAAAAACTACAAGGTATACAGCCCTAAGAGTTGTACGAATGGGTGACGTAGGACGATATCAGATCATTAGATTAAAGACTAATGTAAACTGCATTTCTGGCATATGTATGTTTATAAGAACCTGTGAGTGCCATTGTTTAAGTGAATGTTTAAAAGAGAAGAGCGAAATATTCAATGCAATTGTGGCTTTCAAAATACTAGGACGGGGGTTAATAAGTACAACGCCTGCAACCATTGAGACATAAAAGATTTCTTTTAAAAATCACTGTGTGCATCATAAAGGATAAAATAGTAATGAATGACCAGCCCACAGATTATTGTATTAAATATGATCATGCGTAGCTTGACATGTTTCAATAATATTACTTTTACTCGCTTGCGACCTTTGAAAGGGCCATTGGTTACAAATAACCTTGAAGCCAAAGCACTTTCATCGCAAATATGGCATGCCATTCGAATGTCCTTCTCTTTTGACATGAATGGCAACAAGCACGTAAGTTAACGGCGTCGATTCACTGTCTTTTGCTCAGAGAAGGTTTTACTAGTATCACAGCTTACCGCTTGTTACTTAGCAGAAAATATGGCACATACGCAAAAATTTCTGTTTTATTTGTATGAGAGTCCTTATCCTCCGACAACAGGGGTGAGGGGTCTCAAGCCATCATAAAATAAATTCATACCTCCATAAACCCCCACATGCCAAATTTGGTTCCATTTGCTTGATTAGCTCTAGATTTATGAGGAAATTTGTATTTCGTTTGCATGGGATATGAAGTACCCAAGCAACAATGTGAGTTTTATTATACTCTTATGGCGGTTTCATTACCAATTTTGGTCTTAAATGCCATCATAAGAGTGTAATAAAACCCAAATTGTTACTTGGGTAGTGATTATTGAACTACAAAGAAAACGTAGTTCTCAACACAATCAACATACAGTACGTTTAATAATTAGCACATTGAAGTGAACACATATTAAAACACGAAGGAAAAAGCGGTATTTCTGCGATGGTGTCCCGTTACGAAATGTAACTTGTTATACCTACCTAAATAACAATCTATATCAAGAAGTAAATAGTACGTTAGAAGGTACATTTAACACACATAATTTAAAACTTGTTTAATAACTTAGTCACAAGCGTATTCTTTGCTAACGGGAGCAAAATGCCAATGAAAGTCGGATCCTTGTTGTTACGGGACACATTATGAAAGTTTGCCGGGACAGCTAATATAATATGATTTTACAAACAAACATTTGGGTTTTTTGGCACAATATTACCGCCGTGGCACAATGTTACCCCGGATGACGGTACTTAAAGTTGAAAACTGTTGCAAGTTACCCCATTTAACGTTACAGGTTCAATTTTAATAATTTAATAAAGGACTCTATTGAAAGCTTTGTGTTTAGAACGTCCTAATAAACAACAACGGCAGCAACAACTTTGCGATAACATAAACTTTTATTTGATACTAAAGCCGTTTAAATCGATTAAATTGTCTTGAAAGAAAAATCGTGTCGTTTTTACATTTTCACTTAAAATTTTTAAATGAAGCCAATCACTACTAGATAATAAACGTGAGCAATAGCTCTCGAATAGGTTTAGCAATTTCCGATAAATGGGAGACTAAAAACGTTGTTATGGAACATCCATACACACATACACCACACAAACACATAAACGTATTGCTCAGTTTGTCGAACCTTGTCGAATGGTGTATGAAACATGGCCCTTCGGGCCTCGGACCAAGTTTATATCTTTCAACCAATTTGAATACCATTCGCATTGAATAACAATAGTTTCAACGAATTCTGCCACAAACCATTTTTTTTTAAACCAGCAAACTGAAGTTTACCTTAAATATGAGATAAATAAAATAGTAAAATTTAAATACGCTTAATGTTGTAAATTACCATTTAGATCATAACTTATTAAATGAAAATATACTCACCTTCGTCCGCTAAGAAGCTGTTTTGATTTGATTTGACTTTGAAATAGTATGGATCTAATGAAAATATTTCAATTGGCAGATGCAAACCGATACCAGAGATCTCTACAGATTCAATGCACCATTCCACGTACGAGCTACCTACTTTGGCCAGCGGTGTAATACAACTATTATAAAGAACTGCCACTCATGTTGCGGTCCCTCAGCGTACGTTTGTCTCTGTTTTGTTCACAACTACCGTATTGTATCATTCCGTGGCATAAAAAAATATATGAAAGAGCATAGAGATGCTGTATACTTGCTAAGATAAACATTTTAATAATAAATATGTTTTAATTTGGATATACACATGTTTCTTTAAATATTATTGATTATCAATCATATGTTGTATATTTCAAGATAATAAATAATATAAATGTATAGTATTAAAATGACAAGTCCAGAAAATATGCATGTACAGTAACGCGAAGTAGAATCAATTTAGCAGTGAGAATAAGCTTCTCTCTACTCCTCTTATACCTACATTTAAAATTCGACTCACACACATCCGTTTACATTATATTGCAAAGCATTGAGTGAGACCACTGCCCGTTCGTTCCATTTCTTGCACTATTAACTTCATAGATCTAGGCATCTACACCCTAGCATGGGATCGGTTTTAAATTTTCTTATAGGAATTCTAGCCATGAAAGAGGCCTCCCGTCTACCACATTATGTTATATAATTATTGTTATAATTTATCCGATCGTCCTCAGTAAGTTTTTGATTAAATTCCTCTACTCCAAGCATAGATTATGCTGTTTAAAATATTTTGATATGAAAGCTGTAAAACATCACAAATCATAAATAGTCTTCGACTGAACACGTGTAAACGCTGTTCTCAAACACTCGACGTCATCGATTTAGATGAAAAAGATTCACAACATTTAGAGGATCATATTACTGATCTAGAACTATTTTTTCTAAAAATGTGATGAGTTAAGGTAAAATGAGTCGTCTTTGATTTTGTACATTTCAAAAGTAGCTTTTTTGTTTGAAACTAAAATTCGGTTAATGAAAATATATTTACTGTGTTCAGATTGACAAGAAAAATGCAGTGAATACATTTTTAAATACAGAACCCCTGTTTTGTTCCCAAAAACTGCTTCCGAAATTGGAATTTCCGACGAAAAGTTAACCCGCTAATAGTTGTTGACCAAAATTCCAAATGTATATAAAAACCCGATTTAATCCACCTATTGGTGAAAGGAACCTTTGTTATACCATCTCATTTGTCATTTGAGTTAGAATTCGACACGCCTTCGGAACATAATTCAGCTTTTTGATAACACTATGGTAGTTATCATCAATACATACGCATGTCTATGTAACATACTGGTTATATTATACAAATATATTTCAAAGCAATCCAAAAATGTTTTCCTTTTATTTGTAATTTGTTATTTTGAGTTAATCGGGGGGTCATATTCTGGGGTTTGGTTTAAGTTAGAAACTAGCCACTTTCCTGGAAGTATTCGGAACGTTCCTAGAATGTGTCCGGCTGTAGTAATGTAATCCTGAACACTTTATATGACGACAAATGAACTACTTTTGCAATTTTGAGTACGCAAAGATGTCACAAGTTTTACTTTAGTTCAATTCGGTAATTAATCCGGAACGTTCCCGGGCGTATTCAAACGTGGTCGATGATGTCTTGACCATTTTATACGACTACCAATGGTCTAGTTTTGCAATATCGTGTACTTGGAGGTGTCGTATGACGGATTTGTTATGATTCAAGGTGCTTCTATGATCAAGCTTCATATATTCCGGAACTTGTCCCAGACATATCTTCGGAACCGTACATCCGTTCCAAATTCGGTTCAAAAGAATTCTTCTAGGCCACAAAACTTTGCGTTTGGCAGTTATTCAGTCAAATCGGTCCAGGCATTTCCTAAAAGCAGATATTTATTGCTATATTTTCACTACTGAGACGGTTATGCGTTTATTTGTAACTTGTGACTGACATAGTTTAATATTATTTTCAAAATTTTAGGAACAAACATAACATTACGTTTTAAACCAAGTAAACGTTTTTTGTATAGAATTAGGTCTTTGTAAATTAGCTAAATTTTATTCATTAAGACATCATTGTCAGATGAAATATTGTCAAATAAACAAATAAATAAATAAACATTACGGTTTGAAATATTGAAAGCATGAACAATTTAAAGATGATGACCAGGCTTATCCCCAAAGTGATGAAAATACATGGGACTGTTATGCATTTATGGGCAGTAATGGTAGTTATCATCAACACATGTGCATGTGTATGTAATCTACTGATAAATTTGTAGAATATTTGAAATCAATCAAAAAATCATGTGCAAAATTCTTGGACAGGATTACTATTTGAGGGGGGGACCCTCACTGGAAAGTCGAAAAACTTGTTTGTTATGCATGTTCAGGAGCCTTTTACCTTCAGGAATGTTGAGCCTAAAGTATTTTTCGGTACGTGGTCTCGATGAGAATTTGCAGTAAAACTGTGGGATCCTTGAAGGAAAGTGCAGTGCTGTACAATAGTTTAAACGCGCTCTCCTCGAAACCATATGTTTTCATCGACGGTGCGTGTATCTCAGTTTCTAGAGGATCGTTTTGACTGATTTTTTTACGTGTGAAAAATGATTATCTAAATTGTGACGTAGCCGCTTTTCAATATTTCAATTTTTCAATTTTCGCTGCATTTTAAAAAAAATCGTTACACTTCGCAACCAGCAAGAGGTAGATAGTTACTATGTACAGCAAAGTTGCTTATTTTACTGTGTTCTGTGTTCAACTTCTGTGGAGACACTACTTTTTTGGACGCATTCAAAAAAACAAAAATTTGTAACACCCTAATAGGTAGATTTACGGTCACCCTAATACTGTAGAAAGTTGCACCATATTTTTTAAATAAACTCTTCCAAAGACACACCACCTGGAAAATTAAGCATTTTTGAGCAAGAGCACATGATCGCGTTTTTTTCGATTTGGTTCATATTAGTAAAGTTTACTTAAATAATTTCATCAATGTTTTTCAAATAACTTTTGATTGGTAAGGCCAATTCTAATAAGATTTAGCAGAAAAGTTCACAGCGTTGAGGCCTCTCGTTTGATACTAAGATAATTGAAATCTGATTAATTATCTGGTTAAAATCGTTATGAATAATTGTAAATTTTATTGTGCTGTACACGACTGCTCATAACTTCCAAATGAAACATCCAATAAAAAAAAACAAATCAATAGTGATCTATGAGGCTATATTACCTACCAAATGAGACTAATAGCGCATAAATCGGTTTGGCCATCTCTGAGAAACGTTCGACTAATTGACACCTTGAAAAAGCACATTTTTAAGCGTAACTTTTGAACCGCTTGATTGTTTTCGATAAAACTCTCCACAAAAAATTTGCAGTAGCAAGAGCCTTCATTTGATGCTAAAATTGTTGAAATCGGTTGAGCGGTTCCGGAGAAAATCATGTCACGTAATTTTTACATTTTTGCTTATAACTTTTAAACACAATGTCGGACCGCAAAACAATTCAGTAGTGATCTACCAGGTGATAATACTTTTCAAATAAGCGTAATAGTAAACATCGGTTCAGCCATCTCCGAGAAACAGACGACTAAAGTCAAGCGTCACATACACACACACACACACACACACACACACACACACACACACACACACACACACACACACACACACACACACACACACACACACACACACACACACACACACACACACACACACACACACACACACACACACACACACACACACACACACACACACACACACACACACACACACACACACACACACACACACACACACACACACACACACACACACACACACACACACACACACACACACACACACACACACACACACACACACACACACACACACACACACACACACACACACACACACACACACACACACACACACACACACACACACACACACACACACATTGCTCAATTCGTCGAACCTTTTCGATTGGTATATGTGACTCGGCCCTCCGGCCTCGGATCAACTTTCTTGTTTTTCAAATTGGTCAAATTGGTGTTATAGTATAACAAAGGTAAAAACCTGATTTAAACCACCTAATGGTGAAAGGAACCTTTGTTATATGGTCTTACCTACTATTTGGGATAGAAATTGACACGTCTTCGGAAAATAATTCATCTATTGGTTAACTTTGTTTTGTGCGTTGGTTTACATAAAATTTTTGGAAACTGAATAAGTTTACAAAATTTGAACAAAATAGAAGCACTTATAAATTTTGATAGTTCCTTTTCTCATGAAATTGCTGAGCAAGTTGTTACTAATGTGGGTAAGTGCAAGTAAAAGTAAGTTGTAATATTTCCTCTTATATTATTCTTTAACATATACTTTACGTAGTAACGTACTAAAGGTCTAGTTTATAGTTTCTTGACTATGCATAATTTCCTGTAATGCCATTCTATTTGATTCACATAAATAAAGTTTTCTTAACCTTCGGTTACTCACGCTGTTGTATTTTGTACAACACGTGTAGGTTTTTGAATGCCATATTGATTTAAAGTTACAAATCGTTGTTTAACTAACGTATATTCTTCAATAAACTTGTTATGTTAATTATTCAATACATTAATACTTTAAATTGTTAGGAAAATATAACAACCGACATCACAGAAACGAAGCAAGCAGCATGTGAGGTGTACCGCAATTGGCCCCAACTGGAATTCTCTCGTTTCTTCATATGGACAAATGGTGTCTTTATGCAGCAAAACTATCAGCAAATGTAAAATGTATCTGTCTGCTGGTAGTCGAGTAATTCGGAGTCAAAATCAGGGTATTTTTAATAATCAAAGTTCTACAGTTCCTAAACAAGCAGACATAGAGGTATACTATATTCAGCAAAGTTGTGTATTTTTACTATTTGTACAACTTTTTAATACACGAAAAAGTCATACAACAATTACAAAAAGAGCTACAATAGTAAAACTGATTTTTTAAATGCACACTTAAAAAATAAGATTTCTCTATCTTCGCTGAAGAGATAGATGGTTACTGTCTTCAGCAAAATTTTGTTGTAATACTATGCTCTAAAAGTTTGCAGAACACATCAATGTGTTATATTGAAACTGAAGAAAAATACTATTTTTATTTCACTTTTAGGGGGATTAATGAAAATTTAAATTTTACCAGACAATAGAGCTTTCAATTTCAGGAAACTCTTCCAAAGGTTCCATAAACCTAAAACCAAGTTTTCCCAGTCAAAACTCTAGTGCGCACGTATTTTTTGGTTTTGGGCTATTGTGCGTGCGAGGAACCGTGTTACAAAACTTGGTACGAGTGTTCGAGGGTTTCACCGGTAAAACCAATTCTTATGAAATTTTCCATATATATTTGTAGTGTCAAAACTTCTCGTTTGATATTAGAATAATTGAAATTAGGTAAATTATCTTGCTTGAAATCATTATAAATTATTGTTACTATTTGTGTGTTGTATAAGATTGCTCATAGCTTTCAAATTAAACTTCCAATCAACAAACTGTTCAATAGTGATCTATTCGGCTGAGAAACAGGCGATCATTTGAGCTTTGTCAAAACTGGTTTTTTAAGGCTAACTTTTAAACCACTTGTTTGTTTTCAATAAAACTTGGCGCAAAGCTTAGTAATAGTAAGAGCTTCCATTTTAAGATTCTAAGATCGTTGAAATCGGTTGTGTGGTTCCGTAGTAAATCGAGCCACGTAGTTTTCACCTTTTTGCTTATAACTTTTAAACGAAACATCGGACCACGATTCAATTCAATAGTGATATTTTCCACTATAATACATTTCAAACAAAAGTAATAGCAGACGAATCGCTTCAGCCATATCTGAGAAAAAGGCGCTTGAAAATGAAGCATCACACACACACACGCGCACATACACACGTTGTAAAATGGTTTCTTTCGTTTAATGGAGAAAAAGCTATCTGTTATATATACAATAACGTCGCTTTTCACTTTTTTTTACGAGAATTTTGTAATTACTGAAAATTTTTTACTTTTTAAACTTTTTTAATTACTGAAACGCACTTTATCGACTAAATTCCGGTTATACTAATATTAATTGATACCAATTTTGTAATAATCCGACCACGGAAAGTGGTTGAAAAACGATCATGCACATAATTCCAGTACCGAGCGAAACAAAATTATTGTAATAAAACGCCACTCCTGTACAAATACGACTTCCAAATTTTTAGTACTTTTTTCTTGTATACTAATCAACGTATCGGTATAAATATTTTTTGTTTTGTTTATTGGTCTGGAGATAAGTTTTATAACTGTTGATCTTCCTACACAAAACACATTCAGAGAAAAAACAAAACAAGACAAAATTTTATTGTTTCAATCATCTTTTTTTCTTCTTTTTCTTTTTTCTCTGCTATGTTTCGAATGTGAAAGTACACTCAAAACAATCCAAACCTTCTTTTTATGTGAAAAACCACGTAAACTTCTCTACAGTGAGCTACGTGATTTTAAGTTGATTGTTATTGGAAAAAATAATAACATCTAACCGATGTTCTATCTATCTATCTGATCTATAAGAAAAGTTAGATAGAAATAATTCACATAACTTTTCCTATAATTTCAACGTGAAAATTATTTTGAGTGTAAAATCTGCGGCACCGACTCGGTGACTCGCTTGGAGTTCGACTCGATGTCCAAAATAATTGCATTATTATAGTTTCGGGCTTTATATAGTTTTCAGTCTTGCTATGCGCTGTTTTGTCACATTTCAAAGCATTAAAATTTAATTATCTTACAGAACTTATTACTTGTATACTTGTTCTACCCCACTCTTATATACCTGCTTAGATCATAGATGACCTTCATCTGGTATTGTGCTTTAAAATCAATCACGTTATACTTTGCATCAATACCCAACCTTCGTATAAAAGCATAAAGAGAGTGGAGAGATTATAGAAACAAAAATTCAACATGTTTCATGATCAACAAGTTGTCGATTTCTCCCATCAGTGCTCCACTAAGTTGTCATCGACGACAGATCGTGTAAATTGTGCTAGTGTGCTGTGTGCAATCAGCCTACATTCACTACGAATGAATAAGGTTAAATGAAAAGGTCAATTGAATTGTACACAGCTTGGAAGCTAATGTTTGCTGGTCTGGCATATTCGAAACAGTTTAAATGATGTATGTACTATCGTTCATTATAGACTTACATTATTCACTATGCTTTATGAATGGAAGCTGGAGCTGCCATGTCTAAGTAGCTAATTGATCTTGGTATTTAAAATATAATAAATTTCCATTATAAGTTTAGGTAACAAATTGCAAAAACAAACCCTATGTTCGAAGTACATTCCTTTTGTAGGTAAATTCTGTTACTGCATCAAGAACTACTGAACATAACATCAAGAATTACAGAATATAAAACCCTACATTTTTGACGTTGGACCGTGCTGCTAAAGATTACTTTACTTTGTTGTTTATTTTTTCTCATTAGAAATTTTGTCAAAATCCTTTGAAGAGGTAGAATTGATCTAGTTCAACTGAGTAATTCACATAATAAAATAATATTAGACATCTCTGTGTATGTCCCGACCTTTCTCAAACACAAGAAACAGAAATGTTTCAAAATTGTTGGTATCATTCGGATAACAAATAACGTTTGCATTAAAAAATGGACTTTTTCAGATGGTGATAAAAAAAAACTAAGACAGCTAATTGAGTTTGATAAATTTCCCATGGAAGGTTATTATATTAGTTTACTTGCAAAAAATTCTACGCCCTTACGAGCGGCCTTCCGGCAGTTAACCGGAACATTATTTCCATGGCGGACGAAACCAACTGTGTAGGAATGTTTTTGAGTTCTTTCTTCGTTCTATTTATCAATTCCTCCTCAGTTTTCGCGACAAAATTGTTGGAATAGATGTTTCGCTTCAGGTTTGTCCAGAAATTCTTGATGGGACGCAGCTGGGAGACGCTGGGCGGGTTTGCCGACTTGCGTACCAGCTGCTTCATATCCTCCAACGACCGCTTCGAGTAGTGGGCCGTCGTCAGATCCGGCTAGAACACCACGTCTTCGCTTTTATGGTATTTCTAGATGAACGATGTAACTTCCGGCAGGCACTTCGTACTATAAAATTTCCCCGTTCACGGCCAGTCCGGAGTGAAAGAAGAGCGGCCTTGACATTCCTTCTCGCTGATTGTCAACCACAGCAGCACCTTCTTGAGGAACTTGGTGTGTGAAATGAACTTCACCTTGGAGCTTACTTCTTTCGTGGAGGAGGTAAACTACGAAGTGCCCTGTCAGTTGTTGCCAGCCAGGGTGAGATAGGTCTCGTCATTCATCACCACCGCCATGTCGCGATTCGCCAGGAAAATCGTCTTGACCGTCTTATTCAACCACTGCCGCTACGTCATTGCCTGCAGCTTCGAGACTGGTGGACGGGACATGTCGCTTCCTAATATGTATGTCCATGTTCACCAGGTACGTTTCCACTGTTTGACTGTTTGCACCGACCTCCCGACCAAGCGCACGCAGCGTTGTAGCCACTTTTCCATCGGCCTTGCTCTTCAGCATCCTTTAGAGCTTCTTGTCGCTAAGGGCCGTTGGCCGTCCGGAACCGGGCTTTCTTTCGATGCTCTGATTGTTGTTCAATAGTACCAAGATGTTGTAGATGCCGGAACAGGCGTATCTTTCAAATACAAGTATTCTGAATAATTATTTTTTTTATTAAAGATTTTTTTCTATGGTGAATTATGGCCGCTACCCACTTTAGGAGGGGGGCTCCTATACCTATGAAATACAAATTTCCTCATAACTCGACAACTAATCAATCAAATGGAACCAAATTTGGCATGTGGGGGTTTTTGGAGGCAAGAAGTTTTTCTATGATGAACTAGAACCCCAAATTTGACATTTGGGGGGTTTTAGAGTCAAGAATTTTTTTATGATGGTTTGAGACCGCTCATCCATGTGGTAGCGGGATAAGCACTCCCATACAAATAAAACAGAAATTTTTGCGTAACTCAAAAACTAATCGAACTCGAGAAATTTTAGACTCTTTCATAAACATTAGTCAATAACAAGCTCACCAAAAACTATCAATAGTAATACTAGATGACTCAAGGCGAGAAGCGTCGACCACTGCGGGGGGCAACCCACCCGTAGAGATCACCTCTATCTAAGTTTATTTATTTTCCTAGGTCTACTGACCTCTATTACTTTTCTTCAGCTGGGTCCGAACGAGCGACAGTGAGAGATTTTCCGTGAAATGGTACATCCCACATAAGGTTTTTCGTGAAATGGTATTCCGCGTCATGGTCAACCGAAAAGTGGTGTTCCGCAAAATGGTATTCGGCGAAATGTTATATAATCATGGCGAATATTGACATGTTCTCCGCTTTATTTTATCTGGCTAAGCAATGGGAGAGTTGTTTTCTACTTTACTGTGAGGAAAATTTGTATATTAAACCCCCCATGAACTCCTCAGAAACTTGCAAAACTCAAGATTGTGCCAAAGGTCATCGGAGATCACGATTTATGTACAACATAGTTTAATTTGTGGCAATACGAAGTTTGTCGGTCAGCTAGTTAGATATAAAAAATGAAACAGAGAAATTGGGCTTTTCCTAAACTAGCACTTCTTCAGATAATTGTGTTTGCAAGAAAATCAAAACTTCAGAGCTTCTTTTGTATGTATTTTCATTAAAAAAATATCATTAGCTTGAACGTTTTTACGATGTTGCCAGTTGGAGGGTCAAGGAAACGAGATGAGATTTTTTTTCATTTGCGGACTCATCACTGAGACCAGTATAGTTGATCTATTGTAATATCGCCCGGGTGTTTGCTGTATGACCTGCACTGCATTTCTTTTTGCTATAATCGCTATTGAGTGAGCGACATGCTTATTAAATTGTATGTGTGCTTGTATGTATTGGGGTTTACCCTTCCTTCAAAGCTTGATCTACTTTACCCACTTATTCCTCGCTGCCAGAACTATCCTATATTAGAGCCGTCCCTAGCAAGGACACCTTCGTTCATCTGACCAGTACACGTAACTATAGGAGGGACTTTTGCACTGTCAAGAGGCTTCAGTGGGTAAATAGATAGAATTCCGCATGAAGGAAGGGTACATAAGGCGCCTGAGAATAAACCCATGCCAAAGTCACTTGGCATCGAATGGCTTGATTCTACTAAGATACGAACTCACGACCACTCGCTTATCAAAGCAGACTCGGTAACCTTGTGGCTATGGAGCCCCCCAACGAGATGACATAAAAGAAATAGTATAAATGCAGCGCCATAAGCATGCTTAAGGTTGGGAAATATGATCATTTTTCTGTGCTTGTCTTTTTCGATAGTCGGTACCTTATGCGCAAAATTTGTTTGAATTTTTTATAAATTTGCCTGGGAAAATCAACTCATTAACATTTTCAATCCAATACACCACTATATCTATATGCTCAAATCAATTAAACAAATGAAATGTTTCTCACTTTTGATGTAATTCAAGCAAGTTGCATAATTGCAAATACATAGACACGTACACGTACACGTACATGCATACAGACATCAAACATACATAAATACGTATAAACAGTTTCTGGAATACTTTAAAATTCAGGAACATTAGTAGAACTAGAAATCATAGCAACTTAAATAATTGATGGGTCCCAAATTTATGCATGCACAAATATCTGTATTTGTGGCAGCTCTGCTTATGTGTAACAAAAATATACAGTAAACTCTCGGAAAAGTTAATCGATTGGGGAATGGGTCAATTAACTTTTCCGAATTATTAACTTACCTGCGTAGTCCTAAAAAATATTAAAAATGATAGAGACAAAGGCGAAAATTCACGGATATAGGATACAAATTCTAATGTAAGTGGAAGTTACAATGGAAGGAATTATGTAGCAAGAACTCATTAAATAATACTAGTTTCTTTCAGTAAGTTTTAAATAGTCTGTTATACTAGTCTGCTTTTATTCTTTCCATGTTCCATAATTAAATTCCATAAATTTGTAGTGCACGTGTCGATAATATTCGCGCGTATTTTCTGTTTATCTGTTCCTTCTTTTGCATTTAAATTCAATCGGATTTTGCGCTTTTTCAGCATGTTATCAAAAATCCTGAATTTAATCCCTGCTGTGATGCAATTCTGTATGAAACAGTCGAAAGGTGACAATAAACCGAGAAATCTATACCTATAAAGAAGGATTTCTGTCTGTCTGTCTGTCTGTCTGTCTGTCTGTCTGTCTGTCTGTCTGTCTGTCTGTCTGTCTGTCTGTCTGTCTGTCTGTCTGTCTGTCTGTCTGTCTGTCTGTCTGTCTGTCTGTCTGTCTGTCTGTCTGTCTGTCTGTCTGTCTGTCTGTCTGTCTGTCTGTCTGTCTGTCTGTCTGTCTGTCTGTCTGTCTGTCTGTCTGTCTGTCTGTCTGTCTGTCTGTCTGTCTGTCTGTCTGTCTGTCTGTCTGTCTGTCTGTCTGTCTGTCTGTCTGTCTGTCTGTCTGTCTGTCTGTCTGTCTGTCTGTCTGTCTGTCTGTCTGTCTGTCTGTCTGTCTGTCTGTCTGTCTGTCTGTCTGTCTGTCTGTCTGTCTGTCTGTCTGTCTGTCTGTCTGTCTGTCTGTCTGTCTGTCTGTCTGTCTGTCTGTCTGTCTGTCTGTCTGTCTGTCTGTCTGTCTGTCTGTCTGTCTGTCTGTCTGTCTGTCTGTCTGTCTGTCTGTCTGTCTGTCTGTCTGTCTGTCTGTCTGTCTGTCTGTCTGTCTGTCTGTCTGTCTGTCTGTCTGTCTGTCTGTCTGTCTGTCTGTCTGTCTGTCTGTCTGTCTGTCTGTCTGTCTGTCTGTCTGTCTGTCTGTCTGTCTGTCTGTCTGTCTGTCTGTCTGTCTGTCTGTCTGTCTGTCTGTCTGTCTGTCTGTCTGTCTGTCTGTCTGTCTGTCTGTCTGTCTGTCTGTCTGTCTGTCTGTCTGTCTGTCTGTCTGTCTGTCTGTCTGTCTGTCTGTCTGTCTGTCTGTCTGTCTGTCTGTCTGTCTGTCTGTCTGTCTGTCTGTCTGTCTGTCTGTCTGTCTGTCTGTCTGTCTGTCTGTCTGTCTGTCTGTCTGTCTGTCTGTCTGTCTGTCTGTCTGTCTGTCTGTCTGTCTGTCTGTCTGTCTGTCTGTCTGTCTGTCTGTCTGTCTGTCTGTCTGTCTGTCTGTCTGTCTGTCTGTCTGTCTGTCTGTCTGTCTGTCTGTCTGTCTGTCTGTCTGTCTGTCTGTCTGTCTGTCTGTCTGTCTGTCTGTCTGTCTGTCTGTCTGTCTGTCTGTCTGTCTGTCTGTCTGTCTGTCTGTCTGTCTGTCTGTCTGTCTGTCTGTCTGTCTGTCTGTCTGTCTGTCTGTCTGTCTGTCTGTCTGTCTGTCTGTCTGTCTGTCTGTCTGTCTGTCTGTCTGTCTGTCTGTCTGTCTGTCTGTCTGTCTGTCTGTCTGTCTGTCTGTCTGTCTGTCTGTCTGTCTGTCTGTCTGTCTGTCTGTCTGTCTGTCTGTCTGTCTGTCTGTCTGTCTGTCTGTCTGTCTGTCTGTCTGTCTGTCTGTCTGTCTGTCTGTCTGTCTGTCTGTCTGTCTGTCTGTCTGTCTGTCTGTCTGTCTGTCTGTCTGTCTGTCTGTCTGTCTGTCTGTCTGTCTGTCTGTCTGTCTGTCTGTCTGTCTGTCTGTCTGTCTGTCTGTCTGTCTGTCTGTCTGTCTGTCTGTCTGTCTGTCTGTCTGTCTGTCTGTCTGTCTGTCTGTCTGTCTGTCTGTCTGTCTGTCTGTCTGTCTGTCTGTCTGTCTGTCTGTCTGTCTGTCTGTCTGTCTGTCTGTCTGTCTGTCTGTCTGTCTGTCTGTCTGTCTGTCTGTCTGTCTGTCTGTCTGTCTGTCTGTCTGTCTGTCTGTCTGTCTGTCTGTCTGTCTGTCTGTCTGTCTGTCTGTCTGTCTGTCTGTCTGTCTGTCTGTCTGTCTGTCTGTCTGTCTGTCTGTCTGTCTGTCTGTCTGTCTGTCTGTCTGTCTGTCTGTCTGTCTGTCTGTCTGTCTGTCTGTCTGTCTGTCTGTCTGTCTGTCTGTCTGTCTGTCTGTCTGTCTGTCTGTCTGTCTGTCTGTCTGTCTGTCTGTCTGTCTGTCTGTCTGTCTGTCTGTCTGTCTGTCTGTCTGTCTGTCTGTCTGTCTGTCTGTCTGTCTGTCTGTCTGTCTGTCTGTCTGTCTGTCTGTCTGTCTGTCTGTCTGTCTGTCTGTCTGTCTGTCTGTCTGTCTGTCTGTCTGTCTGTCTGTCTGTCTGTCTGTCTGTCTGTCTGTCTGTCTGTCTGTCTGTCTGTCTGTCTGTCTGTCTGTCTGTCTGTCTGTCTGTCTGTCTGTCTGTCTGTCTGTCTGTCTGTCTGTCTGTCTGTCTGTCTGTCTGTCTGTCTGTCTGTCTGTCTGTCTGTCTGTCTGTCTGTCTGTCTGTCTGTCTGTCTGTCTGTCTGTCTGTCTGTCTGTCTGTCTGTCTGTCTGTCTGTCTGTCTGTCTGTCTGTCTGTCTGTCTGTCTGTCTGTCTGTCTGTCTGTCTGTCTGTCTGTCTGTCTGTCTGTCTGTCTGTCTGTCTGTCTGTCTGTCTGTCTGTCTGTCTGTCTGTCTGTCTGTCTGTCTGTCTGTCTGTCTGTCTGTCTGTCTGTCTGTCTGTCTGTCTGTCTGTCTGTCTGTCTGTCTGTCTGTCTGTCTGTCTGTCTGTCTGTCTGTCTGTCTGTCTGTCTGTCTGTCTGTCTGTCTGTCTGTCTGTCTGTCTGTCTGTCTGTCTGTCTGTCTGTCTGTCTGTCTGTCTGTCTGTCTGTCTGTCTGTCTGTCTGTCTGTCTGTCTGTCTGTCTGTCTGTCTGTCTGTCTGTCTGTCTGTCTGTCTGTCTGTCTGTCTGTCTGTCTGTCTGTCTGTCTGTCTGTCTGTCTGTCTGTCTGTCTGTCTGTCTGTCTGTCTGTCTGTCTGTCTGTCTGTCTGTCTGTCTGTCTGTCTGTCTGTCTGTCTGTCTGTCTGTCTGTCTGTCTGTCTGTCTGTCTGTCTGTCTGTCTGTCTGTCTGTCTGTCTGTCTGTCTGTCTGTCTGTCTGTCTGTCTGTCTGTCTGTCTGTCTGTCTGTCTGTCTGTCTGTCTGTCTGTCTGTCTGTCTGTCTGTCTGTCTGTCTGTCTGTCTGTCTGTCTGTCTGTCTGTCTGTCTGTCTGTCTGTCTGTCTGTCTGTCTGTCTGTCTGTCTGTCTGTCTGTCTGTCTGTCTGTCTGTCTGTCTGTCTGTCTGTCTGTCTGTCTGTCTGTCTGTCTGTCTGTCTGTCTGTCTGTCTGTCTGTCTGTCTGTCTGTCTGTCTGTCTGTCTGTCTGTCTGTCTGTCTGTCTGTCTGTCTGTCTGTCTGTCTGTCTGTCTGTCTGTCCTGTGTTCCTTATAGAATCAAAAACTACTGAATCAATCGGCGTGAAAATTTGCATATAGAGGTTTTTGGGGCCAGGAAAGGTTTTAGTGATGGTTAGAGACCCCTCCCCCCACTAAGAGGGGGGGCTCCCATACAAATGAAACACAAATTTCTGCATAACTCGAGAACTAATCAAGCAAATAGAACCAAATTTGGCATGTGGGTGTTTTCGGTGACAAGAATTTATTCTAGGGTAATTTGAGACCCCTCCCCTCTTTATAAGGGGAATTATAACTCCTCTCCCTTTAAGAGGGGGGGTTTCCATACAAATTTCCTCATAACTCGAGAACTAATCAAGCAAATGAAACCAAATTTGGCATGTGAAGGTTTTCGAGGGCAAGAAAATTTTCTATGTTGAATTAGGACCCCTCCTCACTTTAAGAGGGAGGGCTCCTGTACAAATGAAATACCAATTTCCTCATAACTCGAGAACTAATCAAGCAAATGGAACCAAATTTGGCATGTGTGTGTTTTTGAAGACAAAATTTTTTTCTATGATGAATTGGGACCCCTCCCCACTTTAAGAGGGGGGGGGCTGCTATACAAACGAAATACAAATTTCCTTATAACTCGAGAGCTAATCCAGCAAATGGAACTAAATTTGGCATGTAGGTGTTTTTGGAGGCAAGAATGTTTTCTATGATGAATAAGAACCTCTCCCCACTTTAGGAGGGGGGGCTCCTATACAAATGAAATACAAATTTCCTCATAACTCGAGAACTAATCAAGCAAATAGAACCAAATTTGGCATGTGGGTGTTTTCGGTGACAAGAATTTATTCTATGGTAAATTGAGACCCCTCCCTCTTTATAAGGGGAATTGTAACTCCTCTCCCCTTTAAGAGGGGGGGCTTCCATACAAATTTCCTCATAACTCGAGAACTAATCAAGCAAATGGAACCAACTTTGGCATGTGAAGGTTTTCGAGGGCAAGAAAATTTTCTACGGTGAATTAGGACCCCTCCCCACTCTAAGAGGGGGGGCTCCTGTAGAAATGAAATACAAACTTCCTCCTAACTCGAGAACTAATCAAGCAAATAGAACAACATTTGGCATGTGGGTGTTTTTTTTGGTGACAAGAATTTATTCTATGGTGAATTGAGACCCCTCCCCTCTTTATAAGAGGAATTATAACTCCTCTCCCCTTTAAGAGGGGGGACTTCCATACAAATTTCCTCATAACTCGAGAACTAATCAAACAAATGCAACCAAATTTGGCATGTGAAGATTTTCGAGAGCAAGAAAATTTTCTATGGTGAATTAGGACCCCTCCCTACTTTAAGAGGAGAGGCTCCTGTACAAATGAAATACAAATTTCCTCATAACTCGAGAACTAATCAAGCGAATTGAACCAAATTTGGCATGTGTGTGTTTTTGGAGACAATTTTTTTTCAATGATGAATTGGGACCCCTCCCCACATTAGGAGGGGGGCTCCAATACAAATGAAATACAAATTTCCCCATAACTCGAGAACTAATCAAGCAAATAGAACCAAATTCGGCATGTGGAGGTTTTTGGAGGCAAAACTATTTTCTACGGTGAATTAGGATCCTTCCACACTTCAAGAGGGGGGGCTTCTACACAAATGAAATACAAATTTCCTCATAATTCGAGAACTAATCAAGCAAATGGAACCATATTTGGCATGTGGGTGTTTTTGGAGGCAACCATTTTTCCCATGATGAATTAGGACTTCTTACGTTTTTAGGAGGGGGGGGGCTCCCATTCAAACGAAATACAAATTTGCTCATAACTTTAGAACTAATCAAGCAAATGGAACCAAATTTGGCATGTGAGAGTTTTAGATGGCAGAATTTTTTTTCTGTGGTGTATTACGACCCCTTTCCCTTTTAAGAGGGTGGGCTCCCATACAAATGAAATACAAATTTCCTTATAATTTGAGTACTAATCAAGCAAATGGAACCAAATTTAACATGTAGGAGATTTTTGAGTCTTGAATTTATTTTATGATAGTTAGAGACCTCTCACCCCTGTGGTAGGGGGATATGGACTCTCATACAAATAAAACAGAAATTTTTGCGAAACTCAAAAACTAATCCAACTCGAGAAATTCGAGACTCTTCCATAAAACATTAATCAATAACAAGACCACAAAAACTATCTATAGTAACACTAGATCATTCAGGACGAGCCGGTCGCGAGTGTTGCCGGTGACCCGCCGTCGGAAGCGCCGCCCACTGGGGGGCTTGCAAAACTCGAGATAGTGACAAAGATAATCCGAGATTCATGATTTATGTACAACACAGGTTAATTTGTGGCAATACGAAGTTTGTCGGGTCAGCTAGTTAAAAATAAAGATAGAAGGAAACCACACGTGTGTGAACGAACGCTTGAACAACCCATTAATTCAAACTCCCCAAAAAGTTAAGGAAAAAATTAACTTTTTAGGGTGTTACATGTTGCTAATACAGTAATGACTCGATTTTGTCACCCCCATGATAAATTTAGGGGTGACAAAAACGGGACAGTGACAAAATCGGGTATTTTTTCAATTTTCATTTTTTTGCAGATAACTTTGCTACATTAATTTGATAATTTGATTAATTTTGATAACGAGCTACATATATTTCATTCTGATCATTAGGCCATTTCGCACTGCCTTCAACCTCTCTGTGGACATTTGTCACCTTTTCACAGCACAGGTCCCAAAGGTATGAAAACACGCGTTTTTTAATTGCGCCGAAATGGTTGATTATACTGGTTAACTATGTTCGGAGAAATTTCACAGCGTAAAAAGCTCTTTCTTATGGTATGAACGATTTTTTGATTAACTCCCCTAAAAGTAACATAACCTATTCGCGTTGACGGGATTAAACGATCTCTTGTACGCTCATAGAAATGCCCGTATGTACGTGTGGGTGAAAATCTGCCAAAATGTTTCGATCTCTTGCGCTCTTTAAGAAATTCTTATTCCGCTTCACCCCTACAGTAAACTTTTGGAGGCGACAGCAGCTTACGTTCGTCAACGCGAATAACTTGTCATTTCAGTTATCGATCCGCACAATATCAACAAACGCTTGACAAAATATACAGTCGTTCCACAATTATGGGTCACACACAATTATTAGTCACTTTTGACTACTTATTGCCGTTTTAATATTCCTCATTGATTGAAAAAATATTTTTTCAATAGTAGATAGATTCATTTTGTATTACTAAACAAGTGAATAGTACGCCTGAACGCATAAATAAATAAAACATGTTTTGAATTTTTTCGTTTTGCCACATTATCCAGCTGTCACACTATCGCTCAAACTGTAAACATCGTAAAGTGCGGCTAGTGAATTCGTAAGCCTTGTAAATGCTAATTAAAAAGAATCACATCTGAAAAATGATATTCATATCAAAGCAAAGGTAGAGTTTGTATGCTCCAACAAAAAAATGCTTGTTTTATCGAAATTGGAAGGAAAATAGAAGTGCCTCATAATTGTGCCATGATTTTTTAAGTTTTACACAATTACGGATCACTCTTTTTAGAGATTACCATTGAAATTGCGGCCGAAAATTTTAATTACACAGGTCTGCATAAAAAAAACTGCATAAGATTTTTCAACTGATTCTTATAGATTGTTGTCCACTGAATTCAGAAAAAATAATAAAAATTCTCCATCACGTCACATTTGCATGCAATACTTGTTGAATAATCTTAAAAGTGGGTTTTAGACATAAAACAGCAGAAATATACCGGCTGTAGTTTTCACTAAAAAATTAATTTTTACATCAGAATTGTATTTATTAATGTAAACCCTTCCATGTTTTGTAAGAAAACCATATATTGCTGATTGCAAGGAAAATTGTACCATCCAAAGTGCACAATCGTTCATAAAAGTGCTATTTTGGCTTAAATCGTTTCGGTCTCTTCGGCGCACTTATTGCTTGGAATGTAACGAATAAGTGCGCCGAAGACACCGAAACGATTTAATACTGGATCGCAGTTTTATGAGCGATTTTGCACTTTCGATGGTACAATTTTCCTCGCAATCAGCAATATGATGGAGAAACTATGGAGAATATTATTTTAAAGCAGATTTGGTGCGCTCAAATACACCCACTTGCGCTCAGTCGATTGTATTGCCTTATAAAAACAAATTCGGTTAAAGTCATGTATGAAACATTTCTAGAGCTGAATACAATCTACAATCTTTCAGAACTGAGTAATCCATTAATTTTTATATTTACGCTGTAATAGTGTTGCAACTTTGACCTTAGCACAAACAAACGTTCTATTTATATAACATGGTTTAAAGGCCGTTAACAATAATACACTGCTCTATTCAACAAAATTCTAGATTACATTCAGCTCTACAAATGCCTCATACATGTTTTTTACAGATTTTGCTTCTGTGAGGCACTGCAGTTAAATGTGTGTAAGTGAGCGCACCTAGGTACAGTAACGCTGTGTTGAAGAGAAAAACTACAAGGTATACAGCTCTAAGGGTTGTACGAAAGGGTGACGTAGCACTATATCAGATCGTTAGATCAAAGACTAATGTAAACTGCATTTCTGGCATATGTATGTTTGTAAGAATCTGTGAGTGCGTGTTGTTCTGTTCTGTTGTTTAATTGAATGTTTAAACGAGAAGAGCGAAATATTCAGATCCAATTCTTCATTGAATGCAATGGTAGCTATGAAAATACGTGGAGGGGGTTCATAAATACAACGCCTGCAACCATTAAGTCATGGAGATTTCTATTAAAAATCACTTGTGTGCATCATAAAGGTTGAAATAATAATAAATGAACAGCCCAGAGATTATTGTATGAAATATGATTATGCGTAGCTTGACATTTTTCAATAATCTTACTTGAACTCCCTTGTGGCCTTTAAAAGAGCCATTGGTTACAAATAACATCAAAACCAAAGCACATTCATCGCAAATATGACGTGCCATTCGAATGTCGTTCTCTTTTCACATGAATGGCAACAGGCACCTAATTTAGCGGTGTCGATTTACTGTCTCTTACTCCGAGAAGGTTTTACTAGTTTACTTTCACAGCTTACTGCTTGTTACAAGCAGAAAATATGGCAAAAACGCAAAAATTTCTGTTTTATTAGTGTGAAAGTCCTTATCCTCCTACCACAAGGGTGAGGAACATGCCTCTAAAAATCCCCACATGCCAACTTTGGTTCCATTTGCTTGATTAGTTGTCGAGTTTTGAGGAAATTTTTGTTTTATTTGTATAGGAGCCCCCCTCTTACGCCCTCCATAAAATTGCTTTTACCCCTCTGTAAAATTGCTGGTCATTTTATCTATCCAACGACGTATAAATTGTTCAGTTTCGTTCAGTAGTTTAGTAGTTATAAAAAAATATATATATCAACAATTTTAAAAACTAATGAAGGAAAAGTGATGCAGACAATTTAAATATTTATATAGAAGAAGATCCAACAAGAAAAATCATGAATATTTTATAATCAATACTTAAGAAACTTATAAACTATCAAAAATACATATAAAAGTGAAAATTAGAAAAATCTATATTGTAAAAAATATTTTTTTGTCAAATGTCAAATTAAAGTGAAGCAAAAAATTTTTTATATTCGTAGAAAGAAAAAATATTAGTGTAATCAATCAGAAATCATTATATATAGTTATTGAAGAAAAATTAAGCGCTTTTATTGTAAAATTAAATAAGTATTATTTCAGCAAATACAAACAAAACTTTATACAGTGATACAAAAACCAAAATTATTGTAAAGATACTGAGACAGCTTTTTAACTTTAACTTTTAGCTCTATTTTTGTGAATAATTTCGTTTCACTATCATTATTCAAAAAAGGGAGGAGGTGTACTATACGTACGACATCCAAATTGATCATCATTTAAACAGTAAACAAACAGTAAGAAATGAGTCATAAGAACATAGCCAAACTCTTCCGTCGGCCGCGATGCACCAGCACCAGCACCGTCGATCGGCTGCACATTTTATGCTGACCACGCTGGTGGTGGTCCGGCATCGAACTGTGTTCGGCAAAGGGTCACATTACAAGCATTACGTACATAGCGCAATTGAACAATTAAATATATAGCACCTTTTTTCGATACCCGCTGTCTCGGTAGTCTATCTCGTTTTAACAGTAAGAAACATTGTAAACCACCAAGTATCGATTCCAAAATATCGATTTGTGACGATGTCACAATTCGAGTATAAATAGAACAGTCTTTGAATAAACGAATTGAATTGATTCCTATCCATCTTTAAGCTAGGAAGTTTTTATTGTGCCCCCTTGGCCTTCCGGACCTAAGGGCTGCGCTAATAGATGACATTCTGCTTCTAGTGACCCTCTAGGCCTTTCGGACTCATGGGCTGTCATTAGAGAGCTTAGGCCCTGCTGGCAGGAATCTGTCGCGAATAGTCCGCCTCGTTACGCAAGCAAAATCCGCCAGTGAAGTGAACAACTTAGATATGCAATACATTTGAAATTTTTCATTCAAACGTTACGTTTCTATTTTCGTTTTCACAAAGTGCTACCCAGTCCCAGTATAGTAAACAAAGACGTAGTCCTACGTCAAAAAATAGTGATGATAAAATATTTCAGTCCAATAGCATTTTTCCGGTATTTATTAAGTAAAAATTTACAAAAATAATAAAAATAAATGATGTTTAGGTATTGCGATACTGCGAGAGCTCATCACTTCCGTGCAGAGGTTGGAAAACTCGCAAAATAAATAGATACGCCGAGCATCGGCAAACGGTTTTTATCATGATAAAACAGCTACGCGAGTGGTTCATTTCGCCTACAACAATGAGCAACATACACTCACGCTTCATTGCATCGCTGGATATACGAATATCGTGAGCAACGCAAAAGTGCGAATTACTGCTTTCTGCTGCTTGTGAAGCCGCTAACACTACTTTAAACTATTCCCTTTTCGTGGTAATATTATTTTGAATACTTTCCGGCGTCCCCGGGCTTTCTATATCCAATAAATCGAACACACTCAATGTTCAATTATCAATTTTTGAACGAATTCTGATGTTCGCATTGAGGTTCTGTTCGTGATAAAATTCTAAGCTGATGCGTGCATTATCGGCGAGGCAGGCGAATAGTGTATGTTCATGAGGGATGTTCATCGATTCAAATGATCACTTTTTCGCGAATTCTCCAACCACTGCTTCCGTGCATAAATTAATCTTTAATTTTTAGTTAAGCCATTTCCATACACGAATTAATCGAACTGGCAATGGGTGATTTCCATGCCATTTTTAAACACTACCGTTCATTTTTAATTCCAATATCGTTGAATTATATATGTAATCCGTAGCAAAACCTGTCACGGTCGCCAAATGTGCAGTCTAGTCTATCACTGTAAATCACCCATTGCGAAATTACCTCCAACACACGTCTTACCTCGTTAGCTGCTCGACACACAATGACGAAATATCTTGATCGCTTACTCTCACATAGGCACGAGGCAGTATAAAGAGTATCCAATTGAAGGTAGAATACCATATAGTGTTTTCACCCTACACAAGTTTAATACGATTTAATTCGTACTATTGAAGGACTACGCAAAAACCGACAAAATTCGTTAAACCGTGGAGAAATATTGGATACCATTTTCAACCGTTCAGCGATACAAACAATCTTCTCCAAACATAAAAAACTGGTCCTAGCCCAAGTTTAACAGCAGGAGAAGAATTTTTTAAATTTATTTGCACGAGATTTGAAAAAATTCTGAAATGATGAATGATAAAAGAACAAAACCTGATTTCTCTTTGTTTTGTTCGGATTTCAGGAGCACTACAGAACTCTCATAAGATCATGATATTGACAAAAACAGGTCCATGACTACTTTTTACAAGTAGTTTAGTCCAATGCAGTAAATTTTTTCATCCATGAGGCTAATTTAAAGCTTCAACGCGTGTGTCAATGTGAAACGAGCGGTAATGCTCAATCGATGTTCTAACCCACGGGCAGCTTCATAACGAGGCCGCCTTTGATGCTATTAAGTGTAACGTGTCGCTGAAGCACGCGTGTTCGTCCGCTCGTTTGCATTAACGTGCGCGCTTCGATATAAAAATTCATAACTTCCAGAGTTTTCATTTTTCCATTTCCAAATTTTGCATGTTTCTTCGGAAAGATGAACAAATATTTTAAAGTAAAAAAAATTGAGAAAAAAAGGTTCCAACTTTGAAAAAATTGCAATTGTTTATAAAAATGCACTATTTAACTATTGAAAGACAATCGAGAGGAGGTATGGTATACCAATTTTGAAAGCTTGTGGAATAGTGAATACATCTGGTAGAAAGTCATTTTTTGATATTACAAACTATGTTTACAATCAGAATTTAAAAAATAGTGATTTTTTCGGATTACTTTAAAAAATCATATCTCGTGAATTCCAACAGTAACATCGAAATACAAAAATACGTTCTTCTTCTTCAGCAGCATAGAGCCGGGGTGGCTCGTGCTGTTTCAAGCACTCGTCTCCATTCAACTCGGTCTTGGGCCACTCGTCGCCAATTTCCTAGTCGTCTCAGAAGTCGCAAATCGCTTTCGACCTGGTCGAGCCATCGTGCACGTTGGGCCCCCCTGTTCCTGGTGCCGGTGGGGTTGTTGAAGAGGACCGTTTTCGTCGCACTGTCGTCCGGCATCCTTACGACGTGTCCGGCCCACCGTAGCCTGCTAACTTTCGCTAGATGTACGATGGGAATCTCCCCAAGCAGTGCCTGTAGCTCGTGATTCATACGCCTCCGCCACTCTCCGCTTTCAGTTTGTACTCCGCCAAATATCGTCCGCAGCACTTTCCGCTCAAACACGGCAAGGGCGCGTATGTCCTCCGTAAGCAGCGTCACGGCTTCAAGTCCATAAAGAACTACCGGTCTAATAATGGTTTTGTACATTGTTAGCTTCGTGCGGCGGCGTATGCTTCCTGATCGTAGCGTTTTACGAAGGGCAAAGTAGGCCCGATTTCCCGCTTGGATGCGCCGCTGGATCTCCTTACTAGTGTTGTTGTCCGCGGTCACCAGCGATCCCAAATACACGAACTCTTCTACCACTTCTAGTTCGTCGCCGTCAACGGTTACCGTCCGTGGGAGGCGCGCATTTGTTTCCTTTGAGCCTCTTCCTTTCATGTATTTGGTCTTCGACGCATTTATTTTTAGCCCAATTCTCCTAGACTCCGCTTTCAGTCTGGCGTAGATTGCCTCCGCCGTCGCAAAGTTCCTGGCAATGATATCGAAGTCATCTGCAAAGCCTAGAAGTTGGCTACTCTTGGTAAAAATCGTGCCTCTCGTTTCAATGCCCGCTCGTCGGATCACCCCCTCAAGAGCGATGTTGAACAGCATGCAGGATAGACCGTCACCTTGTCTCAACCCTCGTCGCGTCTCGAAGGGACTCGAGAGTGTCCCAGAGATGCGTACGAAACACATCACTCGATCCAATGTAGCTCTGATCAGTCGCGTCAGTTTGTCCGGAAAACCGTATTCGTGCATTATCTGCCATAGCTTGTCTCGATCGACTGTATCGTATGCTGCTTTGAAATCGATAAAGATGTGATGCGTGGGCACGTTGTACTCCCGACATTTCTGCAAGATCTGTCGGATAGTAAACATTTGGTCCGTAGTTGCGCGAGCCCCCATGAAACCCGCCTGATAATTCCCTACGAAACCTTGTGCTATCGGTGACAGCCGGCGTAACAGGATCTGGGAGAGTACCTTGTAGGCGGCGTTTACCAACGTAATACCACGATAGTTGCAGCAGTCTAGCCGATCACCCTTTTTGTAGATGGGACAAACCACTCCTTCCATCCATTCCTCCGGTAGCTTTTCCTCCTCCCAAATCCTCGAAATAACCCAGTGTAGAGCCTTTGCTAGCGTTTCCCCGCCATGTTTATAAAGCTCTGCCGGTAGGCGGTCCTTCCCAGCGGCTTTATTGGTCTTCAGCAACCTGATTTCTCGTTTGACTTCTTGGAGATCAGGTGCTAGGACATCACTATCTTCCATGGGCGCTCCTAGGTTAAATTCCGTTCCGCCTCCTTCTGCGACTTCGCCATTGAGGTGTTCATCGAAGAACTGCTTCCACCTGTCGACCACCTCGCGCTCGTTTGTAATTAGATTCCCTCCCTCGTCCCTACACATGTCAGGTTTCGGTGTGTAGCCCTTCCGAGTTTGGTTCACCTTCTCATAAAACTTGCGCGTGTCATTAGCTTGGAATAGTTGTTCTAATTCTTCACGATCTCTGTCCTCCTTTTGGCGCTTTTTTCTCCTCAGGATCGTGGTCAACTGGTTCCTAGCTCGTCGGTACTTGGCCAGGTTCTCTCTAGTGGCAATACTTAGATAATTTTTCCAAGCGTTTTTTTTCTCCTCCACCGCTTGTTGGCATTCCCCATCAAACCAATCATTTTGTGTACTCCGAGGCTCAATACCTAGTGCCGCGGTAGCGGCCTCTCCGATGGCCGAGCGTATTCTGCCCCAACCGTCTTCGAGGTTTGAAGCACCTAACTCCTCGGAAGAAGGCAGTGCCTCATTCAGTACTCGCGCGTAGTTCTCGGCAGCTTGTGGGTTATCTAGCTGCCTGATGTTCAGCCGAGGAGGGCGGCTTTGACGTGTCCGGTATACGGTGGACAGCTTTGAGCGCACATGTACTGCTACTAGGTAATGGTCAGAATCAATATCCGCACCCCGACGGGAGCGTACGTTCGTGATGTTAGAGAAGAACCGGCCCTCTATGAGAACGTGGTCAATTTGGTTCATTGTACGTTGGTCAGGTGATCTCCAGGTGGCTTTGTGGATATCCTTGCGCGGGAAAAAGGTACTTCGGATCACCAGGCCTCGGGAAGCTGCGAAGTTTATACATCGTTGGCCGTTATCGTTTGTGTCGGTGTGCAGGCTATGGGGTCCTATCACCGGTCTATACATTTCTTCCCTACCGACCTGGGCGTTCATATCCCCGATGACGATCTTGATGTCCCGTGACGAGCAGCTGTCGTACGTAGCCTCCAGCCTCGCGTAGAACGCTTCTTTCTCATCGTCGGGTCTACCTTCGTGCGGGCAGTGCACGTTAATGATGCTATAATTGAAGAAACGGCCCTTTATCCTCAATACACACATTCTCTCGTTGATCGCCTTCCAATCTATCACGCGATCCTGCATTCCGCCCAGCACTACAAAGCCCGTTCCCAGTTCGTTGGTAGCGCCACCGCTCTGGTAAAACTGGGCCTTTCCGCCACGTATCTTCCATACCTTCTCTCCTTTGCGACAGATTTCCTGCAGAGCTACGATGCCGAGTTTGCGGGGTTCCAGCTGTTCAATCAGCACCCGCTCGCAACCTGCGAAATTTAGCGATCTGCAGTTCCAAGTCCCGAGTCTCCATTCGTCGTCCTTATTTCGTCGCCTAGGTCGATGCCGAATATTCCGCTCCGAAAATGCTTGAATGTTGTTAGTTTGTGTTGTTTAGGTGTGTAGCCGTACTGGGGCAACACAACCGAGTCTCGTGATGGGGCTGCCATCTTATAGTGCCGAGACTCACTACCTCCTTCCCGGTTAGTATACGACCTTAGTTTCCACCGGGGTTGGTTACCCGATCTCCGCTAAGGTTGCTCGTATTCCGGCTGGTACCACGAGGAGGTCGGGATCGGAGTTGCTGGATAAGAGGCTAACGACCACTATGGGGTCTATATTCCGCATTATCTAGCCGTTTACCAACAAAAATACGTGTCGATTTTTTTTAACAAAGAGCGTAAAAAAATATTCCGAAGAAAAACAAATTTTGACTGCAAATTTCCCGTGGAATGACCCATATATATATATATATATATATATATATATATATATATATATATATATATATATATATATATATATATATATATATATATATATATATATATATATATATATATATATATATATATATATGTGACCCATATCTATATCTATATACTAGCTGACCCGACAAACTTCGTAGTGCCACAAATTAACCTGTGTTGTACATAAATCATGAATCTCGGATGATCTTTGTCACAATCTCGAGTTTTGCAAGCCCCCCAGTGAGCGGCGCTTCCGACGGCGGGTCACCGGCAACACTCGCGACCGGCTCGTCCTGAATGATCTAGTGTTACTATAATAGTTTCTGTAGTCTTGTTATTGATTAATGTTTTATGGAAGAGTCTCGAATTTCTCGAGTTGGATTAGTTTTTGAGTTTCGCAAAAAATTCTGTTTTGTATGAGAGTCCATATCCCCCTACCACAGGGGTGAGTGGTCTCTAACTGTCATAAAATAAATTCAAGACTCAAAAATCTCCTACATGCCAAACTTGGTTCCATTTGCTTGATTAGTAGGGGAGAGACGTCTACAGTGAGACACGTTTTTTCCTAAAATTTTAAAAAATTTTTGGTGATAGTTACCAACGAGGTCTTCAATCCATTTGAAAGGTATATCCTTCTAGTTGTCTGAAAAAAAGTTTCAGCTCTTTTGATTAAAAGATAAAATAGTTACAAACGCAAATGTGAAGGTGTCTTTTTGGCTCACTGTTCCCCAGTAGGTGGGAAGAGTGAGACAATGAGTATTGAATACTGAGACACATATTAGAATTAAACCTAAACCATATTTTTTGTTTACAAAGAATAGTTTAAAGGTCGTACTGTTTATTTTGTGCATAAAGGATACATTATTGTTGCGCATTATTAAAAATTCCGATTTTTCTCACATCTACATTTATATTTATATTAAGGTCAAATCCTGGTTATCTGACCTTCAGCTTACACTTCAGAACTCATTTACAATCAATTTATATGGATTGAATTACAATTCAACACAAAAATTTTTTTGAAAATTACCCACATCTATTTGTCTCACTGTTCCCAATAGAAATGTTTTATAAGAAATAGTGAAATAGTGGTGTTAGCAAACAATTCGATGGTCTTATATTTTTTATTTTTATCTCTCATTCCTATGAGATGCCATGTAGTAAATTTAGTTTGGATTAGTTATGCGATTTGCCGTTAAAAATCACCTGAAAATGATCGCAATAAAATTTACTTTGACCTCCCCAAAAACGACTTTTGTTGAAAAATATACTAAAAAATTAACAAATTTTTCTCAAACTGTATTATGTGATATAGATTCACAAACTTTACTTTGCAGGAAAATATCATGGATGTTGTATGTTTTATGGCGAAGCTATTCCCGATGTCTCACTGTTCCTGTTGTCTCACTGTTGACTACTCTCCCCTACTCAAATTATAAGGAAATTTGTATTTCATTTGTATGGGAGCCCACCCTCTTAAAACGGGAAGGGGTCGTAATACATCACAGAAAAAAATTCTGCCATCTAAAACTCTCACATGCCAAATTTGGTTCCATTTGCTTGATTAGTTCTAAAGTTATGAGGAAATTTGTATTTCGTTTGTATGGGAGCCCCCCCCCCTCATAAATAGGTAAGAAGTCCTAATTCATCATGGAAAAAATGGTTGCCTCCAAAAACACCCATATGCCAAATATGGTTCCATTTGCTTGATTAGTTCTCGAATTATGAGGAAATTTGTATTTCATTTGTGTAGAAGCCCCCTCTTGAAGTGTGGAGGGATCCTAATTCACCATAGAAAATATTTTTGCCTCCAAAAACCTCCTCATGCCAAATTTGATTCTATTTGCTTGATTAGTTCTCGAGTTATGGGGAAATTTGTATTTCATTTGTATAGGAGCCCCCCCTCCTAATGTGGGAAGAGGTCCTAATTCATCACAGAAAAATTCTTGCCTCCAAAAACACCTACATGCCAAATTTGGTTCCATTTGCTTGATTAGTTCTCGAGTTATGGAGAAATTTGTATTTCATTTGTATAGGACCCCCCTCCTAAAGTGGGGAAGGGTCCCAATTCATCATTGAAAAAAAATTTGTCTCCAAAACCACACACATGCCAAATTTGGTTCAATTCGCTTGATTAGTACTCGAGTTAGGAGGAAATTTGTATTTCATTTGTACAGGAGCCCCCCCTCTTAAAGTGGGGAGGGGTCCTAATTCACCGTAGAAAATTTTCTTGCCCTCGAAAACCTTCACATGCCAAATTTGGTTCCATTTGCTGGATTAGTTCTCGAGTTATGAGGAAATTTGTATTTCGTTTGTATAGGAGCCCCCCCCCCTCTTAAAGAGGGGAGGGGTCCTAATTCACCATAGAAAATATTGTTGCCCTCGAAAACTTTCACATGCGAAATCTGGTTCCATTTGCTTGATTAGTTCTCACGTTATGGGGAAATTTGTTTCATTGGTATAGGAGCCCCCCCTCCTAAAGTGGGGAGGGGTCCCAACTCATCATAGAAAAAATTTTTGTCTCCAGAAACACCCACATGACAAATTTGGTTCCATTTGCTTGATTAGTTCTCGAGTTATGAGGAAATTTGTGTTTCGTTTGTATAGGACCCCCCCTCTTAAAGTGGGGAGGGGTCCTAATTCACCATAGAAAATATTCTTGCTCTCGAAAACTTTCACATGCCAAATTTGGTTCCATTTGCTTGTTTAGTTCTCGAGTTATGAGGAAATTTGTATTTGATTTGTATTAAGGCCCCCCCTCAAAGGGGAGAGGAGTCATAATTCCCCTTCTAAAGAGAGGAGGGGTCCCAATTTACCATAGAATAATTTCTTGTCACCAAACACACTCACATGCCAAATTTTGTTCTATTTGCTTGATTTGTTCTCGAGTTATGCAGAAATTTGTGTTTCATTTGTATGGGAGCCCCCCCTCTTAGTTGGGGGAGGGGTCTCTAACCATCACTAAAACCTTTCCTGGACCCAACAACCTCTACATGCAAATTTTCACGCCGATTGGTTCAGTAGTTTTTGATTCTATAAGGAACATCCCAACAGACAGACAGACAGAAATCCATTTTTATATAGTAGATATATATAATCATAATTTACCTCCTGAAGAGGGGAGAAATCTCGTTGCACCATAGAAAAAGAATTTGCCTCCCAAAACACCCACATGCCAAGTTTAGTTCCATTTGCTTGATTAGTTCTAAAGTTATGAGAAAATTTGTATCATTTGTATAAGAGCCCCCCACCGCCTCCTAAAAGGGGAGGGGTCCTAATTCATCATAGAAAAAATTCTTGCCTCCAAAAACCTTCACATGCCAAATTTGGTTCCGTTTGTTTGATTAGTCCCGAGTTATGAAGAAATTTATATTTCATTTGTATGGAAGCCCACCCTCTCAAAGGGGAGAGGGGTCATAATTCTCCTCCTAAAGAGGGGAGGGGTCTCAATTCACCATAGAAAAAAATGCCTGCAAAAACACCCACATGCTTAATTTCTCACCTCGTTCGCCGTTCGCGTTCCGGTTTGGGGATGGAAGAAGAATTCGCGAAGAGACGGTGGGAGACCGGGGCTTTCATTATACTGGAAGCTACAATACCGGGATTTTTGAACAAGTTAAAAGCGAATTTCCATAAAGTTTAAAGAAATGAAAGAATATTTCCTGATGCGCTTAAAGTCGTTCGACAGACTTAGACGGAAGCAGAAGTTTTCTCGATTGTTGTAGTTTCAACATCAATATTTCTATTGATTCCGAATAGCCTTCCAATGCCGGTATTACCGAAATACCGGCTTTCACCAAAAGCGCCCAATACTGACTACCCTAGTCTAGGTTTATTCATATTCCCAGTTAGTTTTCTTTTCGTTACATGTTCATTTCTCGTTTTTTAAAGTGCACTCCAATATAGAAAAAACGTAGCTCTTGGTTAAAAGCTCGGAATTTATGCCACTTCGAGATGTATGTCTACCTGACCGACCGTAGTTTATGTTATACGATCGGCAGGAAAGAAGGTAAGGAACTATGTTGGGAAAACAAAAGCAACGAGTTATCCGGTGGAGGCCCGTAGATGACCATATATGCGTGTTGAGGGTTAAGGGCAAATTCTTCAACTATAGCCTGATCAACTTATACGCACCGACAAATGATAAATTCGATGATGCTAAAGACGAGTTTTACGACAAGCTTGAGAGGACCTATGGAGAGTGCCCAAAACACGACGTGAAAATCATCATCGGAGATGCAAACGCGCAGATCGGGAGGGAGGAATTCTTCCGTCCAGTTATTGGAAGACATAGCCTGCATCTGTTGACCAATGATAACGGTCTGAGGCTCATAAATTTTGCCGAGGCCAGAGGGATGGCCATCTGTAGCACCTACTTTCCACGTTTGAATATTCGGAAACACATCTGGAGGCATCCAAATGGAGACTCTAGCTCTCAGATCGATCATGTCTTTATTGACGGTCGACACTTCACGTTATCGATGTACGGTCTTTTCGTGGACCCAATATCGACTCTGACCACTATCTCGTAGTGAGTAAGATTCGCGCAAGGCTGTCGAACACGGCGAAAGCTCGCACTGAGAGGACGCTGCGTTTCAACATCCAGCGGTTAACGGCAGACGGCGTAGTAGTGGAGTACGCCAGGAAGCTTGACGAGAGAATCGCAGAACAGCAGGTAGAAGAAGAAGATATAAATGGGCTGTGGAGGAACATCCATGGTGCCATCCAAACAGCAGCGACAGAGGTGGTAGGCACGACGCGTGGAAGACAGCGTAACAGCTGGTTTGATGCCGAATGCCAGAGAGTGACAGACGAAAAGAACCAGGCCAGGAGTCGCATGCTCACTGCGGCAACGCCTCAAAACAGATAGAGATACAGAGAGACTAGAGCTGCGGAAAAAAGAATCCATCGTCTAAAGAAACGCGAGTACGAGGAGCACGTGCATGCTGGCGCAGAAGAGCGATACGCCAGCAACGGCACACAGAGTTTCTATAAAACGGTGAGATGCAGGAATTTTGCCATGCCTGTGATGTGCAATGATAGTGCTGGCAACTGCTTATCGACAAAACGGCGGTAGCAGCCAGGTGGAAGGAGCACTTTCAGACACTATTGAATGGAGAGGTAAATGCGGAGATCAGCAGGGACAGGATAGAAATTGTAAGCGATGGTCAAGCTGTGGAGCCACCAACACAGGAGGAGGTTAAGAAGGCAATCAGTGAGCTGAAAAACGGTAAGGCTGCTGGGAAGGATGGTATCCCGGCTGAACTTCTAAAAGCGGGGAGCGAGCGGCTGTACGAAGCAATCCACCGGATCATTGTCAGGATCTGGGAGGAAGAACAAATGCCGGAGGAGTGGTTGGATGGCCTCATTTGCCCAATTTTCAAAAAGGGACATCGAATGGAGTGTAAAAACTATCGAGGAATTACATTGCTCAATTCTGCCTACAAGGTGCTTTTCCGTATCCTGTTCTGCAGACTGAGACCGTTAGCGGAGTCCTTCATCGGCGAGTACCAAGCTGGTTTTCGTGAGGGTCGCTCCACGACGGATCAGATGTTTACCCTGTGATTCACTGATAGTGATAGATAGTGATTCACTGATAGTGATCACTGTACATAATAACCAATAGAATTCTATATAGTAGTCAATAAGCAATATACCATCGTAGCGAGTACACCACAATTTGTATCCCGTATGTTATACGTTGAAGAATTCCAATTCAATTCAGTGCAGTAGCGGCTCAGGCAAGTTTCTCAATCTGGTGTCGTGCACAAATCAGTTCAGTTTTTCGATTCAGCTAATTAATTGTATTGGCGATTTCGATCACGCGAGTGCAGCAAGTGCAATCTGATATTTCTCCTTATAAGTGGTCCAGCTGCTGGCGACTTACGTTTTACACCCGCATAGAGCCGTGCAATAAGGGCACAATAGACGGAGGCATTGTGTCCCGTTCCCCGGTGGCCTCACCGTGCTGGTTCGGACTTTCTGGGCCGTCGATTTCGCGAGGGTGGAAAATCTTCGAGGACGGAACGAGTATGCCCACAACATTTGGTCCTTCGAGCCGGATCGAAGATACCCCGACCAGAACGTTCCCCTATGGTGAGTACGCCATATCGTTATTCGACCATGTGCATTAACTGCTGAGCCAAGCTAATTTACGCCATTGTAATTGCGCGTAAAGTGATTGAAGGCCACAATAGGCAATTCTTTTTAATACGTTGCTTTGATGCAGTAACGGTGTGGTGGACGAGAGATTTTGGCGAATAAAATAAATCGAAAGGCTGCTACTGAAACGTGCACGCTGGCGCAGAAGAGCGATACGCCAGCAACGGCACACAGAGTTTCTATAAAACGGTGAGATGCAGGAATTTTGCCATGCCTGTGATGTGCAATGATAGTGCTGGCAACCTGCTTACCGACAAAACGGCGGTAGCAGCCAGGTGGAAGGAGCACTTTCAGACACTATTGAATGGAGAGGTAAATGCGGAGATCAGCAGGGACAGGATAGAAATTGTAAGCGATGGTCAAGCTGTGGAGCCACCAACACAGGAGGAGGTTAAGAAGGCAATCAGTGAGCTGAAAAACGGTAAGGCTGCTGGGAAGGATGGTATCCCGGCTGAACTTCTAAAAGCGGGGAGCGAGCGGCTGTACGAAGCAATCCACCGGATCATTGTCAGGATCTGGGAGGAAGAACAAATGCCGGAGGAGTGGTTGGATGGCCTCATTTGCCCAATTTTCAAAAAGGGACATCGAATGGAGTGTAAAAACTATCGAGGAATAACATTGCTCAATTCTGCCTACAAGGTGCTTTCCCGTATCCTGTTCTGCAGACTGAGACCGTTAGCGGAGTCCTTCGTCGGCGAGTACCAAGCTGGTTTTCGTGAGGGTCGCTCCACGACGGATCAAATGTTTACCCTGCGCCAGTTGCTAGACAAGTTCCGGGAGTACAACTTGTAGACACACCATCTGTTTGTGGACTTTAAAGCGGCGTACGATTCAGTTAAACGAAATGAGCTGTTGCGGATAATGCTAGAACATGGTTTTCCGACGAAACTAGTTACGCTGATTCGTGCGACGCTGGACGGATTCAAATCATGCGTTAGAATAGCGGGTGAGACCTCAGCTGCTTTCGTGACGTTGGATGGACTGAAGCAAGGGGATGCACTCTCTAACCTGCTATTCAACATTGCCTTGGAAGGTGCATTACGAAGAGCAAACGTGGAAAGGAATGGAACTATCATCACGAAATCTCACATGCTTCTTGGTTTTGCAGATGACGTCGATATCATCGGAATCAACCGTAGAGCAGTGGAAGAGGCCTTCCAGCCCTTTAAAAGGGAAGCTGCGAGATTGGGACTTACCATTAATACCGCCAAAACGAAGTACATGGTTGCTGGTAGGGAACGTGGGAGCTCAAGTCGTGTTGGTGCCGAGGTGGAGTTAGATGGGGAACGATATGAAGTAGTGGATGAATTTATATACCTTGGTACACTCGTGACATGTGACAACGATGTAAGCCGCGAAGTGAAACGACGAGTTGCAGCCGCGAATCGGGCTTTCTACGGATTACGTAGCCAGCTGAAGTCCCGTAGTTTGCAAATTCGCACAAAACTGGAGCTCTACAGAACACTAATCCTCCCGGTGGCCCTTTACGGACACGAATCATGGACGCTAAAGGAAGCTGATCGGCGAGTGCTTGGGGTTTTTGAGCGTAAAATTCTGCGATCTATACTTGGTGGCAAAATGGAAAATGGAGTGTGGCGCAGGCGCATGAATCACGAGCTGTACCAAGTATACAAATATGCTGATATAGTGACGGTAGTGCAATGTGGCAGGCTGCGGTGGGCTGGACACGTGGCCAGAATGCCCGATGAAACAGTACCCAAAACTATTTTCAGCAGAGAACCAGGAAGAGGCCGTAGACTACGAGGCAGACCCCGCATGGGTGTGTGCTGTCGAAGACGATGCACGTTCAGCTGGTGTTCGTGGGGATTGGAGAACGGCAGCCCAGGACCGACGGTACTGGAGGACCATAATTCGTTCGGCGCAGGATCGGTAACGGACCGTTGCCACTAAAGTAAGTAAGTAAATCTAAAATGTACATAATTCTACCTACACTAAGTAATCCTAAGTGATCTTAAATCTAACTAAACTAAACTTAACTAAACTACAATTGACCTTAAATCTACTTAAACTATAATTGAACTAAATTTGAGTTAAATAATGATAAACTTATATCTATTTGAATGATTACCAAGATGAATTATGTACATTAAAATCGATATATTGTTGTATCCAATATCCAATGAGAGGAGAGAGTTAATAGCGCGTATGCGTCATCCGATAAGATAGTGATTCACTGATAGTGATCACTGTACATAATAACCAATAGAATTCTATATAGTAGTCAATAAGCAATATACCATCGTAGCGAGTACACCACAATTTGTATCCCGTATGTTATACGTTGAAGAATTCCAATTCAATTCAGTGCAGTAGCGGCTCAGGCAAGTTTCTCAATCTGGTGTCGCGCACAAATCAGTTCAGTTTTTCGATTCAGCTAATTAATTGTATTGGCGATTTCGATCACGCGAGTGCAGCAAGTGCAATCTGATATTTCTCCTTATAAGTGGTCCAGCTGCTGGCGACTTACGTTTTACACCCGCATAGAGCCGTGCAATAAGGGCACAATAGACGGAGGCATTGTGTGCCGTTCCCCGGTGGCCTCACCGTGCTGGTTCGGACTTTCTGGGCCGTCGATTTCGCGAGGGTGGAAAATCTTCGAGGACGGAACGAGTATGCCCACAACATTTGGTCCTTCGAGCCGGATCGAAGATACCCCGACCAGAACGTTCCCCTATGGTGAGTACGCCATATCGTTATTCGACCATGTGCATTAACTGCTGAGCCAAGCTAATTTACGCCATTGTAATTGCGCGTAAAGTGATTGAAGGCCACAATAGGCAATTCTTTTTAATACGTTGCTTTGATGCAGTAACGTTGTGGTGGACGAGAGATTTTGGCGAATAAAATAAATCGAAAGGCTGCTACTGAAACTTGAGTTTGATTTTATTGCATTTATATTTGGTGGTGGTGGGTGGTAAGTTAATTCGCGTGAGTGGTACGCCGCGTCGGAAAGGAGCTTTTACGTACGATTTACGGGTACCATTCTCGGGTTTTCGTTCGCGTTAAACTGGCACACCACGACGGGAAGGTTTTTTGACAATCGATTTGTGTCAATTTCATTATCCGCGTCCTGGAGAAGACGGTACGACGCGCCGGGAAGGAGTCCGTTATCCGATTTACGTATCGTTTTCGGTAATTTCCGATTTGTGGAGGTAGTGAAACGTGGTTGAAGTGTAGTGAGCCAAGATGTCTACGAAACCGGAGAAGAGGTTGGCTGATTGCCTTACAAAGTGAAAGGCGTTGCTGGTTATCCAAGAGTCCGTAGTGAATTTCATTAAGAAGTATGACAACGAGAATGATGTGTACCAGATTCCGATTTGTCTTGAGGCGATGGACAGAATTTATACCGAATTCCAAGACCTGCAGGCGGAAATTGAGAAGTACGATGACGCTGAAAAATTGGAGGAGCATATAGGAGAGAGAGCAGCTTTCGAATCGAGATTTTGCTCTGCAAAAGGGTTCCGAACCAGTCAACAGTGTTGAATACATCACTAGCAGCCAACAATCAACCAGCATCGACAAGTTTCCATTTACGGTTGCCAAAAATTGAACTTCCAAGATTTGACGGTGATTTCTCTCGATGGATTTCCTTCCGTGACACGTTCACTTCCATGGTCCATTCCAATGCGTACATTCCGACAGTAACAAAGCTACCGTACCTTCTACAATCCTTGGAAGGAGAAGCTCATAAGCCGTTTAAGTCAATCAATATAGAAGCGGACAACTATGCACTCACCTGGGATACTTTACTGAAGCGCTACGACAATAAACGGCATTTGAAGCGACAATTATTCTCCCTTTATTATTAGCCCTTTATGATATTCCACCACTGAAGAGAAAATCCCCAAAGGAGTTACACGATTTAGTAGACGATTATCAACGACATGTCAAGGCATTAGCGAAGCTTAAAGAACCTGTCGGCTATTGGGACACTCCGTTGATCAATCTGTTGGTTTATAAGCTGGATCCTACAACCCTCCAAGCCTGGGAGGAAAAGACTAGCAGTAATGACGTTGTCACGTACGAGCAGGTAGTAGATTTCGGGCTGGTACCGAATGGCCGTTCGTGATTCGGCCATTCGTGATTCGGCCTTCTGTGACTGTTATTGAAATTCGGCCATTTGGATTTCGGCCATTCGTGATTCGGCCATTTGATATATTATGCCATTCGTTATTTCAGCCATTTGTGTTTCGGCCATTCGTGATTCGGCCATTTGTGTTTCGGCCATTCGTAGGTAATCCTAGATTTCCTGTATCAACAGGTCCGAATGTTGAAGTCCGTCGTCACTGATTTGAATCATCGTTCTACTCAACCCGGCCAAGTGAAGGTGGCCGATCCCACACAAACCCAGAGAAGCCATTCAAGATGGTATCCAATTCCGCCACGGCTAAAACCAAATTCTATACTCCGAATTATATTGCGTGTCCGGAGAACCATTTCCTTTTTCAATGTCCAGCATTTTCCAAGATGTCCGTTCACCAGCGCCGAGAGCTGGTATCCCAGAAGCGCCTATGCTGGAACTGTTTCCGCTTTGGACACCAAAGCCGGAATTGTACATCCAAGTATAACTGCCATAATTGCCACCAGAAACACCATACCTTACTGCACGAAACTGTAGAACCGAAGGTTCAATCCACATCAGTTGTCGTTTCTGGTCAACCAACCCAACAACCGATTCCATCCACGTCTAGTACCGTCAGACCAGAGAATTCCAACTCCCAAATAAGCTTGTCGGTACAGTCGTGTCAATCCACTGTCCTGTTGGAAACTGTCAACTTCCTAGTTATGGACCAGAACGGAAGGGAGCATTCCGTTCGTGCCCTTTTAGATTCGGGCTCCATGTCCATTTTAATTACTAAGAAATTGGCCAATACACTCAACCTCCGTCGTACGAAAGTAGACATCGCCGTGTCAGGAATCGGTGAAACGTCTAAGCAGATCGAACGCCAATTGACTGCTGCTATCAAATCCAAGCTGCTTTCATACAGTACCACACTCGATTTCCTAATCCTGAAAAAACCCACAGTTTGCTTACCAACTACGTTGATTGCTGTGTCATCTGGAAGTTCCCCGAAGTTCCGTTAGCCGATCCATACTTCCATATTCCAGCCGACATTGACATGATTGTCGGTGGGGAAATCTACCACAACTTGCACACTGGCAGCAAGGCATTGCTCGCCGAAGGACAACCTGTATTCGTCGAGACCTCTTTCGGATGGAGAGGACAGGACAGGAAAGGTATCAATCCAATCATCCGAAATCCCCTGAGTATGTCACCTCACCACTGTAGACCGAAACTTGGAACAAGCTCTCCAGAAATTCTGGGAGTTAGAAGCTGTCGAACCGTGTTCTAAATTCACAACCGAAGAAAATCTCTGTGAAGAACTGTATGCCACTACCACCACTCGCGATTCGTCGGGTCGTTACGTTGTTTCCTTGCCACTCACTCGCGATCCGCTCGTCACTCTCGATAATTCACGTACAATTGCCGAACGTTGCTTGTTAAACCTCAAAAGATGTTTTAAGCGAGATCCAACCACCAAAGAGGCCTACTGTCGCTTCATGGAAGAATACGAACGCCTAAACCACACGGTGAAACTCGTGGATCCAGTAGACAAAACCCAGCCACAATGCTACCTGCCGCACCATCCGGTGTTTAAAGAGTCCACCACTACCACGAAGATTCGAGTCGTCTACAACGCGTCTTGCAAGACCTCGTCTGGATTCTCTGTGAACGACTGCGACAGTTGGACCCGTCGTTCAAGAAGATCTACTGTCGATCCACATCCGATTCCGCATCCACCAGATTGCATTCGTTGCCAACGTGGAGAAAATATACCGGCCAATCCTGCTGAACCTCTCGTGTCGCCAGTATCAACTTATCCTCTGGCGTCCCAGTCCAAATCAACCGATCGAAACGTACGAATTACAAACCGTAACGTACGGTTTCGCGTCAACTATATTCTTGGCAACCCGTACGCTCCTACGAGTGGGATCGTCCTCTTCCTCCATCTCTCCAAGCCGAGTGGAGGAAATTCCACGGAACACTTCATACCATCGGCACTCTCCGCATTCCACGTTGTGAATCCTTCGCTAACGCTACTTCATTTCAACTACATTTCTTTTCCGATGCCTCACAAAAAGCATACGGAGTATGTAGCTACGTTCGCTCAGAATGCGCCGATAGCACTCATGTCCAGTTACTGACGTCCAACTCCAAAGTTGCTCCGTTAACTAAGCCACAAACAATCGCACGTCTGGAGTTGTGTGGCGCCGTGCCAGCAGCCAATCTTTATAAAAAAGTGATCCAAGCTCTTCCACGACCCGCTGAAGTTTTCTGCTGGACAGGCTCGTCCACTGTACTGCACTGGTTAGACTCCCCGCCATCCCGATGGAAACCGTTTATAGCCAATCGGGTAGCTATGATCCAGGAAACTACCGAATCCTCTCATTGGAACTAGTATTGGGCGATACCGTATCGATACCCGCGATATCGATACTCGAAGGCCAATATTTCGATATATTTTATCGATACTTGCGACGTCGATATTATGCTAAATCGATAATTTCATCCCAATACTGTCTTGATAAAGCGGCATATGCAGCTGAACAAAACAGCGGCTGAAATTAGGCCAGGAAATGCTCAAGAAAGTAATATTTTAAAGATTTTTTCTCGCGCTGTTTTCTTTTCAGGTATCTACTAAGCTTAATTCTCAAATTTACTTTATTGGAATAAATTCTTATGCAAAACCTTGAACCTTGAACAAAGACTTTCCAGTTTTATACGCACCATAATAGCTGTGAACAGAGATGGCATAAACCGCAGCGCAGACCAAAACACACACATTCTTAAACAACAGAACACTCGCCATGCGGTGTGTGTTCGCCCAAAAATTCCCTTCAGTGTCTCTTTTGCTAAACACGCTCTTTCGTGTTTTACGCGCACCAAGAAAAGGCAGTCGCAAACGCAGTGTGATAAATTTGCTGCGTGCTTTACCACACCAAGAGCCGCACTCTGCGTGGCTGGATTGTACACCCTGCGCTGGGTCAGTTGAAGTGGTGTGATTGAAAAAAACATTTTTACTGTTGCGTCGCCTGATCCGTACTAACTTAACATAGACCATTATTAGTTGTTCAGTGCAGCGTGTATTTTCACTTTTAAAAGGCCAGAAAATTTGTAAATACAAAACAATTTCTTTGCGTTAATTCCGCACGGAGTGTGGCAAACGGCAGCACCAAGTGCTGTTTGGATGATCACTCACTGGGCGATTTTCACCGAGTGCTGTCGTTCGCTCCCACTCCGCTTTCGCTCGTACGTTGTGTGCATATTAGCTGTAGAGGTGTGTTGCCGAATCGCTCTGTGCGACAAGGCATAATATTGGAACATTGGGCGCATAGTGTGAGCGAATGACAGCCCTGGCTGTGAAAGTGGCAGAGGTGGGACAGAGAACGAGAAGAGCTAGAACCGGAAAGGAGCAATTCCCGGCGGAACTCTGCAGGAATGGCCAAGAACCGCGATAAATTTGTGGATTCCGCGGCAGCATACGATTCAGTCGGGCGCGAACAGCTGTGGCAGGTGGTGCACGAGTGCGGTTTTCCGTACCGACGTGTCCGAAATAGAGCTGCACTGGAGCAAGTGATGTATTGCGTGCGTGATGTGTGTGGGCACTCTCTTTGCTCAGCAAGTTTTTAATTGATTAATTTTTATGAATCCCTTTTTTTGTGCAGCATTTCCTAATCCCAGAATACCACCTTAAATAGTATCGATAAATCTAATATCGATGCTTCACGAATGACATATCGACGGTATCGATAATTCGGCGGATTTGATATTGATATTCAATTATCGATACTTTCGGGAATTTGGCCCAATCCTAATTGGAACCATGTTCTAGAAACCTCCAATCCAGATCCTCTTTCCAGTGGAGTCAATCCGGTCGACATCGAACAATATTCGCTTTGGTGGAATGGTCCGGAATGGCTATCCCTGCCACTATCTCAGTGGCCCGTGAGCGAGTTGCCATCGCTTGACCCTTGCTGGATGTCAGAACCAAAAACCACAGCAGCTATGATCGCTACTGTCGACTCAACGTTCTCCGATCCATTATTCAACCGATTTTCCAGCTTTAACAAGCTTCGTCGTTGTATTGCATATTGGATGCGATATTTTCGTGCTTTGAAAGCAGCCTCCAAGAAGACCACCATCGTACCATTTGAATACTTGACCACTGCTGACTTCCGTGAAGCAGATATCGCCTTTTACCGACTAGCCCAACGTGAATCGTTTCCAAAGGAAATTTCTAATCTTCTCTCCGGCGATAGAGTTGCACCGTCATCGCCATTTAAATGGTTGAAACCGAAGATCAGCGTAGAAGGCATCATCCGAGTCGGTGGGAGACTCGGCAACGCTGCTGTTTCCTTAGATGCCAAATTTCCAATCGTCCTTTCGTCAAAACAGCCGCTAGCGATTCTGCTGGCCAAGTACTACCATCATACCCTGCTGCATGCTGGTCCCCATTTGATGCTTGCCACAATTGGCCAGAAGTTCTGGATCATTGGTGGCCGAAACCTAGTTCGTCGCATATACCACCAGTGCCACACGTGCTTCTGCAGCAAACCCGCCTTGGTGCAGTAGAGCATTGCCGAGCTACCAGCGTCAAGAGTCACACCAACAAGACCATTCGCTGTATGTGGGATCGACTACTGTGGTTCCGTGTATATCAAGTCTCCGATACGCAACCGAGCCCCAACAAAGGCGGCTTTCTCAGCCGCACTTCGCCGTTTCGTCGCCCGACGTGGATGGATAAGTGAAATCCACGGCGACAACGGTACAGCTTTCGAGGGTGCAGCGAACGATTTCGTTCATTTAATCTTTATTAATTCTCAAAATCCAAAAAAAAACATCCCAAGTTTGATTTAACGGTAAAGAAGTATGAAGTATTTATATGCACAATAAGTATGCAAAAATGGTATACCCTTAACGCCCAGCATTGCGTTTTCGCAACGTAGCGTTACGGGACACAGCGTCAAAATTAAAAATACATGTCAGCGGTTTTTTCTTAGTTGACCTAGAAGAGAATTTTCCTGAAAGTTTCAACTTTCTATCCCTGCTGGAAAAGTGTGGGGCTTAATAGGTTAACCAACTAGTTGGATATCCTTTGAGTTGGGTGATGTGCGCTGACCAGCTTAACGTTGAGTCCAAAGTTAGTCCCAAGAAAGTACACTCAGCTACTTCCCCTATAACTTCGCTATGAATCTCCAAAGATGCATGGGGCGGTAATCGTCAGTACGCAGAGTGAAACAGTATTGCGGAGTTTCCACCTATTTAAAGTCCCACGCGAAAATTATTAGCGTGGTTATTTTCTGCGTTTACCACACATGTTTGCAATTTAGCAATTTGAACCATCAGTTTTTCGTTATTGCCTCCCCACTGAACCCCTCCTTGCTTGACAAGCATAGTTTCAGTGTATTTAGTAAGTACAGGATAATTATTATTAAAAAATGTATTTGCGTAGGACTCGTAAAATTGCTGCAAGGTACAATATGTATTTCATTTTTCCTAGGTTCAACGAAAGCAAATTTGCACTGAAGAAACCTCGAGGCAGGAGGATATCGTGCCTGATTTGTTCCTGTATTGCGTCCTTGGTAGGGCACAGATGTGCCATCAGCAAAAAGGCGCAGTTTTCCTTTGAGCGGCAGGTTGGATATGTCATTTATGAACAACAAAAACAATACAGACCCCAAGTTACTGCCTTGCGGTATTCCAGTAGATATTTGACGCAGTTCACTTCGATGTTCGCCAATTGTACTACTATCAGAACGTCCGCGGATTACGTACCAAAATTGATGATGTCTTTCTGGCGACTCTTACTGACCGAAACTGGACTGGACGATCGCATAAATTCCCAACAACTGCTCGGCGACTCACTTGGCATGGACGGCTTGGATTTTTTGAATATGCATCAAGCAAATTTTCATTTCAACCATCTCGACCGTGTGCTCGATTTGATTTTTTGTTCGCCTGAGCAAAACTGCGTGGTTGACACTTGCGACACTCCTTTTGTTCCTGTCGATCCGCACTATCCCTCGCTCGTGATCTCTATGTTAGTTGAAAGCAGTAGTAATACAGCACACATTTTGCCGACAAATAGCACGGGCGCTTTGAATTACCGTAAAATTGATTTTGTAGCATTAATCGATTTCTTACGACACATCGATTGGAATTCTCTATTTGATGATCTTGCTAGGATATTTAACGATACGTTATAGAGCAGTTCCACACCAAATCGTCAAAAAAACTGAAATCTGAAATGAACCTCTTTGATTGGGATGAAACTTTACAAACGCGATTGATAGGAGGGAATATGCACCATCTACAGGTTTTGGCGCCATTTTGATTCAAGACTCATTTTTAAAAACGTCGTATTTGTTTTCATGTGTATTGTGTTTGAAAGATTGTATCTCGAAAACTAGCGATTTTACAATAATTATGTCGTAGCAATAGTTGTAGTAAATTGATTTCTAAAATTGAAAAATATATACACTGAAAAAAATATTTTATCAATTTTTCAAAAATTTGAAAATAAAACATTAGTTGGTAACTTTTTGCTGCGTGACTAAACATAACAGACATTTTGACTAGAAATAGTTGAAAGTATGTTGTTCATATCGGTAGAGTTTTACCAAAATAGATAAAGAGAGTACAGTGATATCTTTAGAACAAGAGAAAGCGCACAAAAAATTGGGCACTTTCTTCGAAAATCCAAATGCTTCACAACGATAGAGCGGTAAGCAACTCGAAATCAAACATTCGACCGTATCCCAAGTAATCCGACGTTCAAGAAGCATCAGACCTAAATCAGAAAGGTTCAAATTTTGTCATTTAACTATTTTACGTAGAACTGCTCTATACCAGTGGCTAAGATCTAGTTCGCCGCTTCTAAAGAAGCCCGCTTCCCCTCGCCGGCATGCTTTGAAGCGAGTGCGCAACGCTTGGCAGCGGAAATATCGAAAGTTTCGTACTGATGAGACTAGCTGTAACTTTAATCGGACAAGTGCTGACTATCGACGGGTGAATGCTAGCTTATACAAGAGCTATGTTATGCGGGTGCGAACTGACCTTCGCAGGAACCCAAAGCAATTTTGGAATTTCGTGAACTCGAAACGAAAAAATTCTAATATTCCCTTAAATATTAGCCTCGATGGTACTGAAGCAACGTCGGCATTGGATTCATGCGAATTGTTTGCAAAATTTCAGTTCGCTTCAGTTTTTGCCGACAGTATTGATTCTGATTTAGATGCGGAGATAGTTTCCGTTCCACTTAGTTGATTTAAACACCTTTGAAATCACTACGGATATGATAGTTCTCGCCGCAAAAAAACTAAAGGCTTCGTTTTCCGCTGGCCCGGACGGGATTCCAGCAATTGTTTTTTCCCGCTGTGCATCTGTAGTGGCGGAACCGCTATGTCGAATATTTGTTTGAAATAATTGTGAGCACTGCACAAAAAGCTATATTTCCTTCGATCAGCACGGATTTATGCCAGGTCGTTCTGTTTGTACGAATCTTCTGGATTTCACATCAACTTGCATTTCGCAACTAGAGCAAAAGGCTTAAGTTGAAGTAATTTACACCGATTTGAACGCTGCGTTTGACCGAATAGATCATCGAATACTTTTACGTAAACTTTCCAGACTTGGCGCATCGCAACACTTTGTTGAGTGGTTATATTCTTATTTAAATGATTGAACGTTACGCGTGCAGCTCAATTCATGTATCTCCTCCCCATTTACAAATAGATCGGGGGTACCAAAAGGCAGCAATATGGGCGCATTGCTTTTCTCATTATATTTTAATGACGTTGCTTTAGTTTCTAGTTTCACCCATAGCTTCCTGCAAGGTGTAGTCTAACAACAAAACAGTATGTTAGAAGGAATGTTCAAATTGAATCAAACAAAAGTAAAAGCATAAATTGGTGATTCTTTCAAACGAAAACGAAGAAAATAAGGCTGTATATGTAGTGATAGTTTCGGAACTCATTACGTTTGCTCTAGAAACTAGACTAATAAAATTTATTTTGCCATCTTCTTTATTAGTTTATTTTTAAAACTATACGTTATTTCGAAAATGCTTCCAAAAATATGGTCTAAAAACTTTTCGTGTATAGTAAAAGCTTTATAACTTGTTTGCCCTAGCATTATATAAGAGAAATATCGTAAACAATAATTTAGGCTTTCTTGTGTCCATCTGTTTAAATCTTCTTATTTTTGATTGACTCTATAGCAGTCGAGCGTTACTTTTCTTTTTTGGAAGAGAAATGCTTAATGCAAAAAGTGAAAAATGGGATGCACTAAAAATTCTTGATATTAGGTCGAGCGGAGATTGGGAGTTGTGGGTTCGAGTCCCACCTTCGCTTAGTCAATGTTTTTAGACTAATATCAAAACATTTCAGTTCATCCAAGTTTTATTTTTTAGCTATCAGTTTTTTAGCAGGTGTGTATTGTGTGACATGTTCACTTAAGACAGATATGCAAGCATGAGTGTTACAGTTTATTACGAATTTTAAATGGTATGAATCACACAAGGCACATAAATTTCTTATTTCTCATGACAACGTTTGTAAAAGCAAAATTTCTTACATAATGTCTTGTATAATGATATTAAACTTGAATCACATATTTTTTACTAATCATACAGTCATTCTAAAAATGAATGTTTGGCGCTTCAATAAATTCCTAATCAAATGCATCAGTTTTCGTGATTATTAGTTTGAATTGTAACATTTGGAATAAACCGCTATAAAATAAAGATTGAGATTTATCAATTGTGCCACATATAACCGTGTGTACTTATTATCATGGATATTATCTTTATTGTTTTATTTTGAAGACTTGTACGATTCCAGTTATGAAGCAGTAGTATCAAATAAAAGGTGGAATATGCCAAGAATTTCAATTAGAGGAATTTCTGAAACTAATAAATTGCCTTGTTTTATTATTACGGATATTTTTCGCTGTAATTTTAGCCAAACAAATCTATATTCTGGTTTATCTGATTGTAGGTATATTTCACCGATTGAACTTCACGCATAATTTATTTTATCAACAAGTTCTAAGAGCTTTAAATGTAATGGCAATGGCAACCAAAAACGTTATTACGTTTATCGTTTAGAAATGTTTGGCGGAAATAATTACTTAAAAGTGTAAATTGTGCTTTGTTTTTAAAAAGGTCGGAATATTTGATTTCTGGATCAGTCACTCATTATACTATACACTTGAAACCTTTTGAATAAAAAACCGGTCACAGTTTTCATCAATTTGAGACCTGGTAAAGTTGTATTATGAAAAGGAATGTAAAACTGATATGCTTGTTACGAGTTCAATTAAATGAAATTCATTGAAATTTATGAATGCGTATGTTGAGGGCCCCTTGATCAGAAATGTAAAAATACTACAGATCTTAAAAGATATACCGCAGTTGCATCCAACTTGGGCTTAACTGTTTCAAAATAGGTGTTACCAATATATGAAGACATATTAAGGCAAACTTAATTTCTCCTGCAAGGTTTCCATATTGATCATCGCTGTTAGAATTCCATGCATCTGAAACCAGAAAACGATAACGTATGAAAATTGTGTGAAAACTGTGAACGTATGGACAATGATGATTATGATTATGAATGACGTTTATGAAGGTTATTAACATGTAATAAAAACGCAGAAATTGGAAGCTCAGAAAACTCCATTTTCTTTCTACTGGAGTTTAAGCCGTTTTGTGTTAAGATAAAACATATTATGCTAATACATCAATACTCCCACATAATGTTTATGTATTTGTGAATCATGCATTCGATCTTGGACTTGAGAACAGCAAAAGAAAAATAGGATAGTGCGATGAAATATACCTGTCATGTTGGTTTTCCTGCTTTTTTTTTCTTCTTTTTTCTTAGGCTGCTTTTTGAAGAGATCTCCATATATATTAAATTCCTGATCGATGAACCACCACTCGTTACTCACTTTTATTCTTCGAATTTTTATACCATCTCCTTACCCTCTAATTTCAGAGAGAGGTCTGATATAATTTCTTTATAAATTAGAGGATCAATATTTTTTCCAAGTTGATATAAAACGAACCAATCGCCCAGGTGACATTTTGAAGAAATTAACTCCACTTCCTCGTGAGCAGAAAGTCGAGATCTTGCTCGCAACAGGTAAAGACGCACCTTCGGCATAAATACCACAGCAAAACGGTATAATATAGATGCTCCAGATAATATGGTTAGAATGATAAACCAGAACCACAAAAATACATAAATTTTTTCATTTACGATGTTTAATGGAAGAACACAGAGGCCATCGAACTTTTGCACGCTTCCTGATGGACCATATTTGTGGAATGTACATTTCGTCACTTTTGGGAATACTCGGGCCATCGGATCTCCCCTCTCTTCGGGTTCCATTTCAGTAAAACGTACTACATCGCTTCCATAAGTAGAAAACTCACCGTCAAGGAAGAAATCCATGAAATAAATTTGACCAAGAACATTGACGAAGTTAAGCACTTCACATATGAAAAATCGTATTGCATAGAAATTGTGCCGATTTATATTTTCCACAAAGTAATCAACTAGAATTTTTTTCCTTTCATCTTTGCATTCGTCATTTACTACCGGCATGTTAAGATCCAGTACAAGCATTTTAATGCGACCAGCTTCCCAAGTTTTCCAAAGGTAGCGTGGAACATAAAATAACATGGCTTGGAAAAAGAGTACGAAGCAGACCCACTGGTAGTACTTATGATATTTAACTTCATCATGGCCGTCGACGTGATTAGACACACCGGGCTGAACTATGTCTTTGCCTGCTACTCCAGTTAAACGATTTGGAATGGTGAAAGTTGAGTAAATCCAGCAATAAGTATCCATTACGTTCAAAGGGATCTCATCGACGATGCAATCAATTGGATCTCCAATATATTGCCTCGAAGTAACCAATAGCGAAAACGCTATCAAAATGACTACGGTTGCTTTGTAATGGAGACGAAATATATTGTTGTCGATGCATACTTGGTCGAGCTTTAGAAGCCCTTTTACTGAACCGAAAACATCAAACATGGTATATGACTCGTGATATACGTTTTGTCACAATAGTTCACTATTCAACACTGCAATTTAAACCAATTTTCAATACATGAGTAAGGATTATTCGAACACAGCAAGAGCAGAAAAATTGCCCTGCTGCAGGTAAACCTAATAATAAAACAAATATTCTCGTACAGAGCGATGTGCACTGTCTGGCGTATAAATGCCAACTACAGCTCTTTCTGCACTTACTTTTACCAAACCAAAGTGTATGTGTGAACGTTAAACAAAATGTGACTGAGACAGAAGATGTATGAGAGTGAAGAAACGCTGGATGCTATGCTGGTATCCTGTACTATAAAGTGTGGCAAACAAAAATTGATGATTTAAAATCACACAAAATACATATTTTTGCTTGAATTTAAGAATTAAAGCCGTGTAATCATCTGTAGTGCATGTTGCTTCACGAAATTCTATAAAAGTTTCTTCAGCGTCCTTGAAGATGAAATTTTATGAACGATGAATGATGCGGTCTCCTTTAGCATAAACATTTTGCTTGATTTACTTAATTTTTTGCATTAGTTTACATTTTTTTAAATTTCACATTTCAAAATGAAGGGGAAGCCAGCTTAATTTGTACCCCATCTGTAACTGTTCATTATTTGGACACAGCCAAATCAAATGAAAGTGTCCAAATTATGAACAGCTGCAGATTTGAACAAAAATAGGTCGATTGCTCTATAGATATCTTCTGATTGAAAATATAAATATAATATTACAAATCATAAAACTGCAGAAGCTATTTCACTTGTCTGATACACAGCATCATACTTTTGAAATAGAGCGTCTTGCTGTAAGAGGTTCCAACTGATTAGATTTAAAATCCAAGATCCATCGTGTGCAGACATATAGAAACCCTTTGCATTGTCTGAACAATTCAAAAATAAAAACTGTTTGCCAATATACAGGGAACATTCATAAGGCGGTAGCTATAAGACTGCCGAAAAGCATACCCTTACATTCGACGGCACATCGCGGCACAACAAGTAAATGCCATTTTCATTGCTCGCGCTAATTAAAAAAAACTAGCATTTGCGAAGGAAACTTTACTCGTCGTAAAAGTGTATATATAACGAAAAAAACTGAATTCGCATATAACGTTAATGAAGTACATACCTTCAGAAACGATATCCATTTTGGTTGATTGTTATTTGATAATGCGGTAACGAACTACATGCGTTATTGCCAAGAGCCACAAAACGTATGCAAGCCGCACTAGCAAAAAGTCTCTCATACACCGACGTTTGACAGTACGCCAAACTACAAATCTACATTGTCGATACTTGATATTACAGGATCTGATAAAATGACTTATTCTACGTGTAATTATATCAGAATATGTTATGAATAATAACTTTCGATTTTGGAGGTTTTGGCCAGGTTTTTAAGGTTTCCAACCACTGTGCGGTCGGTTACGTTTATTATCTACATTAGAGACATCGACTTTATTTTAAAGTGTTCCTGTCTGTGTGATATACTGTAGAGTTGCAACGGATCAATTTATATTAACAGATAACCAGAATCGTGCGAGTCAGCATAAGACAATTTTATTAAACATTATAACACACAATCGTAGGTCGAATATATAGGTAGACATTGTATACAAGAACTAACGTTATAATATGTAACAGAAATTAAAAAATTATATATGTTGTGTGGTCTTACTACTTTTATTTTTTATATGCCAATATGAACAATCTTGCAAAGAATAATTGTTAGCGGGATGATCAACTAAACACAGATAATGTAGATAAGGTTTAACATTCGCTATTTTCGCTCAAATTGCATTATTTAATTGACATGTTTGAAGAGGAAACCATAAGTAGTGAAAAGATGGCTATATAAGCGACTGCCTTTGCATGCACGTATTATACTGCGTATTTGTATTAGTAACAGGTCTAATATCCCCTAGGCCTACTGGTGCTGGCATCCCTGGAGTTGTACAGGTTGGGCAAATCACGTCAAACTTGATTTCGTTCGCTTCGAAGTTTTGACAGTAATCAACCAACCACTGTCACGAGAAAAAATATAGGGTACGAGAGGGTATTCTCAGCCTATTAAGCGTTAGCCTGAACAAAATTCTGGAATTGTGGTGAAACTGTATTCGACACAAGTTTTTCATATCAATTAGTTGGATAACATTCACTGAATATCGGAGTGCATTTTTATATTAATACAACGCTTTTAAATTTATGGGTATGAAATGGGGAAGGCAAACGAGAAAGCGACCAATATAGCTTTTGTCAGCCCAAGCTCCTATCTAGCGCCTCCACACGGCCACATCCGGTAATACTCTATTGAGTAGCTAAGCTAGGAGGTGCGATGCCGCGTGGTTCCCAGATGCCTGATCTCAAAACTGAGATTTTGGACAGACGGCTGAACCACAAGGATTATGTAGCAGGTAAACCTAATATGTTATTTTAATTATTTGTTTCGTTTTAGCTCATCAAGTAGGAGCTACTGTACAATGAAAACTTTGAACGTTTTTCGGACATAGCCAGGTATATAATGCGATTATATAGCCATCTACGATGTGTGCAACCTCATATGCTAATGCTAATGCTAATAAAACGCTTTTAAATTTGAGTTATAATTGCGAGAATGGAAGAGGTTGATGCGGCTATTTTAGGCCTGCAACACTATTGTGGTGCCTGTGTGGTTTGAATTTTCAGCATGCCAAATAAGCCTGTATATTACAAATCATAACACTTATAAAGCAATTCCTCGAACGCAATGGGTGGCGCTCCACGTGCGCCCACCGTAATTTATTAGTTGGGCTTATCAAAGGCTTGTCGCCTACCAAAAATCAGCTATATCTATTTGAAGAAACCTCAGTTTGTTTGGGCTGGATTTAAAGTCGACAAGAATTTTCAAGTAGTAAATGGAAATTATAGTACCGTCATCCGGGGCGAAATTGTGCCAAAAAAGCATATGTTTTTGTTCTTTAGCTCAGTATACACACAATTTAGGAACTTGATTTCAAACCTGTCAATATATACTAAATTGTTCAATTAACAATTACCGTAGAGATGGTTTAGTTACAATGATACCTAATTTTACTGGAAGTGCATGAACTTTGGCACAATCTCACCCCTTCTAGGGGGTGACATTGTGCCAAAAATATAAAGTTAAGGTAAATACCTAAACAGTGAACATTAGCATGTTTATAAACTATGTATATTGTTTATCAGTATAAAGTAGTTTACATGGGGCCGTCCATGAACTAAGTGGACTATTAGGGGCCGTCCAAAAACAACGCATCATCCAAAAGTATGAACGAAAATAACCTGGAGAGGTCTGAAATAACTAAAAGTGAGTTCGTAGTCAATGGACAGCCTTTATATAGCCAGTAGCGTTTCTAGGGTTAACAAGGGGGAGGTATATGAAGAGGTGTATCCTAAGGGGGCATAGGTATGCCATTCATTTAACAAAAGTAACCTTTACTTCGTTCGAGAACCCGCGGCCGCAGAACATGTGGCCTATCCCACCCCCCTCCTCCTCATTAAAACTGGCAGTTTATACACGGTATAATATATTCGTCTTATATTAGAGTGTTTATTCAAAGTATCTAAAATTTCCAGACAAAAAGTAAAAATTAGTTTAAATTATTTAGCACACCTATGATGCTGTTTGCTCCAAAATGGATGATGCAATCTAATCTGTCAGAATATTGTGCCTAATAGTAAAGAATTTGAGTGTGCTGGTGTATACTGACGTATTTTTGTTGTGTATGTGAAATCTACAAATTGGATCGATCATTATGGCTTGGCACAATCTCACCCCCGCACAGTAGTCAGGGATGCCACATATAATTCTGTGTTTTTTGTTGGAAAAATCTGACAATCTGTACGGCGAGGAAAAATATCTGTGTAAAAATCTGTTCAATGTAAAACAATGAGACTAAAAAAGATAGAGAGTCATTTGGCTGACTATTTCCGTCTCTTTCACTCTCATGTAAAGGCTCAAAAATCTGTTTAATCTGTGTAATTTGGCGAAAATCTGTATTCTATGCATACAGATTCTGTACAGGCGATTTTTTACAAATATCTGTTAAACACAGAATAATCTGTGCATGTGGCAACTCTGACAGTGGTCCCATTGGTATCAGAACACGCGTTTTTTTTAATTGCGCCGAAATGGTTGATTATACTGGTTAAGTACGTCCAGAGAAATTTCTCTGCGTTAAAAGCTCTTTCATATGGCATGAACGATTATTTGATTAATCCCCTAAAAGTAAGATAAAAAATTATTTTTTGAACAGTAAGAGATACAGTAAAACAAAGTTCTACACAATTTTTAAAAAGATTATTATAAAGCACTTTTCCAAAGAAAGTAACCTTCTAGCTATTATAGTTTTAGAGATAAAGACCAATTTTTGTGGAGACTTTACGAAAATCAATTTTTTGACCACAGTTTTTTCTACAGTATTTAAAGGCATTCGATATGTTCGGTAAAGATTTTCTAACAGTCAAATTACATACTTTTCTAGAATATAGTAACTTGCTATCGTCAATATTTGCAGTGAAAATTAAAGTTTTCGTTTAAAAATTATACAATTTTCAACAGCAATAACTAACAAACATGCAAATATATTCAAACCATTTATTACCCATGTGAAAGTACAAGAAAAATACTACAAAATGCAAAACAAATTAGCTTGACCCTGGCTATCCTTCTACTAAAACACTCGCATTGAAAATTGTTACCATTTCGGCGCAATTAAAAAAACGCGTGTTCTGATACCAATGGGACCACTGTACCCGGTGAAGCTCGAAAAGTACTAAATTTCGAAAAATATTATTTTCGTAATCAAAACTAATCCAACGCATAATAATCTTTCAATACATTGTAAATGATTAGTTTATATACCTTCAAAACAGCAAGTTGATGCGATTTCTTGTTTGGGTTGGTTTATGCGGGACATTGTTTACAAGTGCTATTTCCGAGTATTTTTGATCGCAAACTTTGAAACCCTGTTTAGGCTAAATGGTTTGCTAATATTATCTGTGTTTCATTCTAAGTTATGAATAAAAATGTTATGTTCATCATCATTTTTAATTTAGGTCACCAGTTTCTATAGATACAATAAATTTTCACAAATAAACATTTTTGGTTTTTGGCACAATCTCACCCCCGTGGCACAATCTTACCCCGCATGGCGGTATTATTTAAAATTGGGATTGAATTTTTGTGTTCCTCCTTAATAAAAAGAAGCACACTCATCTTTTTACCTTTGAGGGGTTTCACGCCAAGTGACGAAAAAATAACATATCTTTTAATTTGTCATTTTTGATTTAGCTGAAACTTTGCATAGCTGTTATGTTTAAGAATAGATGTCATTTTATCATATCAGTTTTTTTTTCGTTAAGGTCTCGTCTACTTTTTCAAAAGGGCCTAGTTAAAAATGGTGCTAATCCATTAAATATTTTATATTGGAAAAATGGTTTATTTAATCGAAATAGTGTCTTCATCAAAGTTGTAAATAATAAAATTGCCATTCTAAAAAAATATGTGCGCTGTAAAAAAAATTTTTGTTGAAATAATTTTTTTTGTTGAAATAAAAAAGAAAACAAAACTAAAATGTTAAATATCTAAAAAAGCGCATTTTTTAAAAATTTTATTTTTTGGCATGTTAAAGGTAACAATATACTACTTTTTTGTAATAGTGGCATGAATGGCCAATGAAGGGCAAAAAAGTTATAATATTTTAAAAATTTCATGTTTTGTTTATTTTCACCAAAAATATTTTTTTACAGTGTATAACTTTTTCTAAAGATGAGAATTATAATACTGTACAACATTGCTGAAGATATCGAGACAATTGCATAAGCCATAATCCACTTTGTTGGTTGCGCAAATGAGAAATCACGGTCGGCGCACAAAACTACCCACCGCCTTTTTCGGGAAACTGCAGTATTACAAAAACGGCTTATGAAATGGATACGATATCTTCAGCAATGTTGGACAGTTTTATAATTCTCATATTGAGCAAAAGTTATACACTGCAAAAAATTATTTTTGCTGAAAATAAAAAAAAACATGAAACTCACGCTTCTCACGCCGTGGACCTGGGTCCAATTCCCAACCCCGCAGAAGTCACGAAAGCCCCAAGCTGTTAAAGTGACTATAATTAAACAAAAAAAATACTATAAGGTACCCCGGGGGCAAGTGGGACCTAAAAATTGCATAATTAGAGTTTATTCGACCGTGTTATCAACACCTACGATAATTTGAAAATTCTAGCGACACAGAAACTCTTCAGTGGTATCACTTCGAAGATTTAATTACAAAGAAGGACTATCGATTTACTTAAAATGAATCTGAAGAGAATTTTTCAAAATCATGGCGATAGGCCCCAGTTGCCCCGGTAAATGGGGCAAGTGAGACCTATATTCAAATTTGATTGAAAAGCATGTTATTAAACAGGAACGTGTAGGCATTGAAAAAAGCAACCAAAAACAATGTTTCCACTAATGGTTCATCCAAAAATGCCGCAACGAAATCAGATCACTATCATAGCACAACGGGCGACTTTATAATTAATATGAAACACAATTCGTGAGCAATTACGCAGTAATGTAGTATTGTAACGCTATGTAGTTGAACATGTAGTTGTATCCAATGCTAGCGAGACGTAATTTATGTTTAACCTTTCTTTAATAGCTTAAAAATACGATTATGATCTGTTTGTTCTACCGTGCCCAATACGATAGAGTTACTAGTGAAACTATTATAAGAAATAGTTACGTTATAACAAACATACCGCATTATTGTTGGATATCTTACAGAGTCAGTAGGATCGTTGCACTATTTAGCCCCGTAATTATCCTGTACTCTATCAATCGGCTGCGATGTCTGTCGATAAACTTACTTTTCGTCGATGATGACGTAACAATGTGTTGCGAATTATCAGAATCTGTTGAGCCTTTAGCCCGAGTCGACCCGTAGCATTCTCCTTTTAGTGCTACTCTTTCGTGTGCCGCTCCTGCTTATTTCGAAAACTTAGATGACGACAGAGGATTCGACTTTAAACGGGCTGACTTTGATTCACTTAATCAAGCTGTCACGACTGCTTGAAGCGGCAAATTTCAACGAATCTGTGGAATTTCTGACAGCAACTACCACCGAACTGTTGCGAGCTCACGTTCCGCCTCCCTGACCGCGGCGGAAACCTCCTTGGTCTAACAGTACTCTTAGAAAACTAAAACGCGAAAGAGCCGTCGCGCTCCAGAGATACTCGAAGAATCGAAACACCTTTGCACAAAGAGTGTTTGCGACAGCTAGCGCTAGATAGAAAAATTATAACCGTACACTTTATGCTTGGTATGTTCGACGTACACAATCTAACCTCAAGAGCAACCCAAAACGTTTCTGGATGTTCGTTAACGAAAAACGCAATGAGAGTGGTCTTCCATCGAGTATGTTTCTTGGCGAAGAGTGTGGATTCTGTTGACGGCATATGCAATCTAATTGCAAAACATTTTTCGAGTGTGTTTAATGAGGAAGCTATTAGCAATCAGCAAGTGAAGAGAGCGTTGCGGAATGTGCCTGCTGATGTGCTGGACTTCCGTGTGGGCCAATTCACTACTATAGATGTTGAAACTGCGATCAAAGAAATTAAATCGTCGGCTGCTTCAGGGCCTGATGGAATTCCTACGCTTGTTTTGAAGAGGTGTGCGAGTGCGTTATGTGAACCATTGCGTTTCATATGCAACAGTTCGTTGATCCAATCTACATTTCCGGACCGCTGGAAGAACTCGATCATGATTCCAGTATTCAAAAAGGGAGAAAAGAGAAACATCTCTAATTATCGTGGCATAACATCGCTAAGTGCTGGATCAAAACTACTGGAAACGCTAGTTTGTAGGCGACTGATGCAAGCAGGTCCCACGAATCGAATGCTTTTGGAAACCTCTCTGGTGTGCCACAAGGGAGTAACCTCGGACCGTTGCTTTTCTCCTTATTCATCAACGATGTTTATTTCCTAATACCTGAAGGATGCAGACTATTCTAGGCAGATGACCTGAAAATGTTCTTGCGGGTGAGAACCATTGAAGATTGCAAGCAGCTACAATGGATGGTAAACTTGTTTGCAGATTGGTGTTCTGAAAATCGCATGGTGATTAGTGTGTTTCTTTCACGCGTAAAAAGCATCTAGTACATTGGCACTACAAGATTGATGATGAAGTAATCGAAAGAGTTTCATCGTTCAAGGACCTTGGTATTTTGTTCGATACACAACTGTCGTACAGGAAGTACCGTCAAACGGGGTAACTTGCAACAGCGGGGTAACATGCAACAACGCTATATCGTTCCAATTTGCTGTACTTTTTGATCTGTTACTTCAATTTTTTATCTATATCAGTCACTGAATCTTATTGGTAACACTTCAAAGAACTGTAATGTTGATTTTATGCTGTTTTGATGATTTTTAAAAAATCGTCAATTTTTCGTTAGTAAAACGTTTGTGTCGTCCACAGGCACTTCAAATAAAAGAAGCCTAACATACATTTTTTATAGTAAAATAAACAATAAGGAAACAAAATAATTGATTTATGATGACTAGTTTTGTTTATCTTACTTGTTACCACGTTATTCGTAAAACAAGTACTTAAACGGGGTAACTTGCAACAGCTGGTAGGTATAAAAAGCTGTGTTCCGTTACCTTCAAGAGGCACGTTAACAATACTAAAGCACACTTGAAGAGTGTAAGAGACTCTCGGTAAGTCGGAAATATGCCAGTTTTTCTCTAGATATACTGAAAATGGCCATAGAAGAGGCCAAAACAAAAATAACCTCACGGAGAGAATCGACCAGCAATATGACAGTGTCTAATTACGATCACTCGTAACGTAATGAACATTCATATATTACGTAACCGAGATATCGATGATTTTTAACTCTCCCGCTCCACTTCATGACGCGATTTTGCATAATGGATATACGACGTGTAATGCGTTGTTACACAACTCCCGCTTCCCTAAGTGCGTAACGTAATATGTGAATGGTCCTTAAAAAAGGCAGCTCTATCGGATCCAGACAAGGAATATCAACTGCATGAATAATATAAAAAGTTATTTCTGTCTTTTCCGTTACGGGGCTCATAAATTTTTTTTCACCAACGTGACATAGGGCATTTATGCGTATATTCATAGCAAAAGCATTAAAAATCGCAAGTCGGATTATCATTTGCATATTCAAGTCAAAAGAAACTCATACAAATCTTTAAATTCGTTCAATTTCCAAAAAAATATTGCTTGTTGCATGTTACCCCCGTTTAAGGGGTTACTACTAACAAATTAGTTAAAAAATTCTACAACAGCCAATATTGATCGCATATTTTTTCTCAATATGTGAAATTGTTCTATGGTAGACCTAATAACTTTGTATTAATTAAATGCCCTCAAATGTACTACAGATAAGTTTTCACTTGCACTCATAGTTGAGAACTATTGCAAGTTACCCCGTTTGACGGTACTACTCTTACATCATAGCGGTTTCACACGTCTGCCATCTCCCACGGAGCATACTACACTCACGCGTAACACTGTGAGAAAGGGCTTGTTGGTGTTTTATCAAAATGTAGGGAGATTACGGACCAAAATAGATGACTTCTTTATTGCTGTGGCTGAATCAAACTTCGACATCATCGTTCTTACCGAAACGTGGCTCGACGAGAAAATCTACTCAGCGCAATTGTTTGGCGATTCATTTACGGTATTTCGTTGTGATCGGAGTTCGCACAATAGCAACAAATCGCGCGGTGGTGGCGTGCTAATTGCGGTCTCAACGAGGTTAAGTGCTTCCAGCGATCCTTCCCCCATACGCAATACACTCGAACAAATATGGATAAGAGTTAAGCTACCTGGTCACACAATAAGCATAGGAGTTATCTACCTTCCTCCAGATTGCAAAGGCAATCTGAACAGCATCAAGGATCATATCAGTTCCATCGAGGTAATTTACTCAGACCTCAGCCTTTCGGACTTCACGCTATTATTTGTCGATTATAATCATTCCGGTCTTGTTTGGAGTTTTCCTGGGCATGTACCGCCTGTGGTTGATAGCTTGTGATGGAGCATTTCGGTAGCTTGCGCTGCTCTCTTAGACGGTTTTTATCTGCATGGTCTTACGCAGATAAATACGGCGGTCAACAGAAACTCACGCCTGCTTGATCTTGTTCTGGTCAACAAATCTGCAACCTTGTTTTGCTCAGTTCATGAAGCTGTTGACCCAGTAGTTCCACTTAACGCTGATCATCCCGCTGTTGAAGTGGTAGTCGACCTGCCAGTCTCCTTTGAATTCGAAGATATTGTTGACGCTAGTGACTTGGACTTTCAAAAAGCAAACTTTTCTGCCTTAGCCGAAGCAATCAGTCGGGTCGATTGGAGTTGCCTCGACCGTTTTGCAAATCTTAACAATGCTGCAATGTGTTCCCACTCGTAGACCACCTCGTAAACCAGCGTGGGACGATACTCATTTGCGATTTTTGAAGCGCCTAAGATCTTCTGCTCTACGAAAATGCAGTAAACTTAGATGTCCATTTCCTAAGCGACAGTTTAACATAGCCAGCAAAAATTACCGAGCTTATAATCCACTGTTGTACAAAAGGTACACTTTACGAATGCAATTCAACTTGCGCAGAAATCCTAGATCATTCTGGTCTTTCGTGAATTCCAAGAAAAACGAGGTAGGACTGCCTGTAAACATGTTTTTGGGTACCGTCTGTGCGAACACTGCCGCGGATAAATGCAAACGCTTTGCCACTCACTTCAAGAATTCCTTTAACACTTTTCTTGCTTCTGAAATGCAGATTGCCTCTGCAATCAAAGATACTCCATGTGATGCGATCAACTTAAATATATTCCATATAAACGATCAATTCGTAGAAACCGCGATCAAAAAGCTCAAATATTCGCTCGCTGCTGGATCAGACGGAACTCCTTCTTGTGTTCTGAAGAAATGTGCTGCAGCTATTGTGCACCCACTGGCGATGTTTTGCGAAACTTCTCTCCGGCAGAATGTATTTCCTGAATCATGGAAAAAATCCTTCATGTTTCCCGTGCACAAATAAGGAGATAAGAGGAACGTGGAAAACTATCGGGGTATTACCTTACTTTGTGCCTGCCCGAAAGTGTTGGAAATCATAGTCCACGACGCACTTTTTATGTGCAGTTCGCAGCCCGAGCAGGAGCGATGAGCAAAATAATATCAAAATGTTTTATTGGAAATCGAATAACTCATATCACAATTTGATCTTGTTTTGGCTGACATAGTTGGTAAAATAACAAAAAAATAATATCAAAATTTTACTGCTTTAAGGCCAAAAGAATAACTACTTATGTTATTTGAATAACAAAGCAATAACATGACTGTATTCAAAGTTTACTTACTTACTTACTTATGTGTCCATGTCCGCCGGTCCGGCAGAACAAAGGGATGAAATCAGAGATCTCCACTGCTGACGGTTACCCGCCATGGCTTTTACCTGTCGCCAGGACAGGTTCTCGTCTACAGCCCGGATGTCGTTGGCTAAGCTCCGTCTCCATGAGCCTCTGGGTCTGCCTCTTCTACGCTGTCCTTGTGGATTCCAGTCGAGTGCTGCTCTGCAAACCTCGTTCGCTCCTTTCCTCACGGTGTGTCCGATCCACTTCCACCTACGCTCACGAATTTCTGTGGCTATCGGCCGTTGATGACACCGACGATGGAGTTCCTCATTGGATATCCAATTATCAGGCCACCAGGCACGAATAATATATCGCAGGCACCGGTTAATGAATACCTGCAGTTTTTGCGTTGTCTCCGCTGAGACGCACCACGTTTCGCAGGCATACAGCAGTACGGATTTAACGTTTGAATTAAAGATTCGGGTTTTCGTACGTAGAGTGATCTGGTTTGAGCGCCAAATGTTTCGCAGACCTGCAAAGGCACCCCTGGCCTTCCTGATCCGTGTGGCTATATCAGTCTTGGTACCACCATCGGGCGTTGTTTGGCTACCAAGATATTGAAAGACGGCTACCTGCTCAACTTGTTGTCCCGTTACTGTAAAGTTGGTGGAATTGTCAGTGTTCACTACCATAGACTTAGTTTTCGCTACATTGACTGTGAGACCTGCTGCTTGGGAGCTCTCGGAGAGGTCGTCTAACTTGCTCTGCATATCGTTTCGGCGTTGTGCGAGCAAGACAATGTCGTCGGCTAGGTCGAGGTCATTTAGCTGCTCCATCGTTAGAGGATTCCAAGGCAATCCTCGATTTGGTCTACTGTCAATTGCTCCAACTAATATCTCATCCATAACGATGAGAAACAGAAGCGGTGATAAAATGCAGCCCTGTCTCACGCCAGCAGTAACCCTTATGGGGTCGGACAAGACGCCGTCGTGCAAAACCTTGCACGAGAAAGCCTCGTACTGAGCCTCGATGAGATGGACTAGCTTATCTGGAACTCCTCTACGCCTAAGTGCGCCCCAGATGTTTTCGTGATTGAGTCGGTCGAACGCCTTTTCGAAGTCAACGAACACCAGCAGAAGAGAGTCCTGGAATTCGTTGATCTGCTCCAATATAATGCGGAGCGTTGTGATATGGTCTACACATGATCGGCCAGCACGGAATCCAGCTTGCTGCCGCCGGAGAGTAGCGTCGATCTTCTCCTGAATCCGGTTGAGGATTACCTTACAGAGTACTTTGAGAGTAATACAGAGCAACGTGATGCCACGCCAGTTACCGCATTCCGTTAGGTCTCCTTTCTTAGGGACTTTGACCAATATGCCCTGCATCCAGTCCACCGGAAAAGTTGCGGTTTCCCAAATATTGCTGAAAAGCTGATGCATCATCTGGGCTGACAAAGATGGGTCAGCTTTGAGCATTTCGGCTGAAATACGATCTATCCCTGGCGCTCTATTGGATTTCATACTCTTGATGGCTGCTACAATTTCATCCAGCGATGGCGCCTCCGAGTTCACGCGATTTATTCGACGAACTGTAGGCGTCGTACGCTGCTGGTTTTGTTGGTCTCTGACACTTGAAACTCGGAAGAGTTGTTCAAAATGTTCAGTCCATCGCTTAAGCTGTTCTGTACGGTCAGTCAATAGCTGACCAGCTCTGTCCTTTAGCGGCATCTTTGTATTCATCCTGGCACAACAAACGGATATCACCATTGGCGGCGGCGGTTTCTCCTTGTTCGGCTAGGGAGTTAGTCCAGGCTCTCTTGTCCCGCCTACAAGCACGTTTAATAGCCCTCTCCAGTTCGGCGTATCGTTGACGGGCAGCTGGCTTAGCCGATCTGGTCCGCGCTCGCTCAATGCCGGCTTTCGCCTCTCTCCGCTCGTCGATCTTCCTCCAAGTTTCATCCGAAATCCACTCCCTCCGCCCACTGCGCGCTTTGCCGAGGGTTTCATCACTGGTCGTGATGAAGGCGTTCTTGATGCCGGTTCATTGCTCTTCGACGGTTCCACCAGATGGCAACTCCAAGGCTCGAGATTCAAGTTGTTCAACAAAGGCCCTTTTCACCTCAGGATTCTCCAATCGGCGGACGTCGTAGCGGCACCCAACTTTCTCCTCCCGTCGTTGGACACGTGCGACGCGCAGATGTATCTCAGCGATAACAAGATGATGGTCGGATGCAATGTCAGCGCTGCGTTTGTTGCGTACATCAAGAAGGCTCCTTCTCCATTTCCGGCTGATGCAGATGTGGTCGATTTGGTTTTCTGTTCGGCCGTCGCGGAAAACCCACGTGACTTTATGTACTGGTCTATGGGGGAAGAGCGATCCACCAATGACCATGTCGTTATTACCACAGAATTCTGTAAACAGCTCCCCGTTTTCGCTCATCTCTCATAGGCCATGGCGTCCCATGACGCATTCAAGATCCGCGTTTTTTGAGCCAATCTTCGCGTTGAAGTCGCCCATGTGAATTTGGATGTCCCCCTTCGGGATTTTCTCAACCACGCTGTTCAGCTGGCTGTAAAAGCTCTCTTTCTCCTGCAGGTCGGCAGCATCTGTTGGCGCATAGCACTGGATTGCCGTAAGGTTCCTAACCCGTGTTCTAAATCTGGCAACGATTATTCGCTCATTTATTGGTTCCCACTTCATCAGGGCCGCATGTGCCCCTGGGCTCAGTAGGAATCCAACTCCTCTTTCTCGAGTAGCATTTTCACCTCGTATGCCAGAGTAGAGCAAGACTTGCCCGGTTGATGTCCTGTGTTCGCCAGTACCCGGCCAGCGGACCTCGCTCAGCCCCAGGATTTCAAGCTTCAGGCGGCTAGCTTCCCTTGCAAGTTGAGCCAGCTTGCCCTGCTGGGCAAGGGTCAGTATATTCCATGTTCCGATTCGTGTCCGTGTTTTCATGCTAAAGGTCGTTGCCAATAATCCGGAGAGATTTCTTCTTTCATTTTCATTAACTTTTTGTGTGTTCTGGTACAGTAGGCTGTTAACCTAAGGTCCTTATCCCGCTGATGGGGCTGCCATCTTAATGTGGGCGGGAGCCACTGTGCCCCCTTTCCTGTTAGCATACGACAACCGAAGTTGCGTACCCCAGCCGGCACCTCGTGGAGGTAGGAATAGGAGTTAATGAACAGAGGTTATGGAATGCACATGTTCACCCTTTGCCAGCCATTCAAAGTTTAGAATAACATATTTTACGTAGAGGGAGAGTTTATCGACTGTAAATTATTATGCTTTGACGGTTTTTCGGCTTTCAGTCAAGTGGATTTAACAAACGATTGTTTTGCTTTTACTTATCCGACGTTTCGGTGATTTATTTCACCTTTTTCTAAGGATTAAAAGCTTAATCGTTTTTTGTCATATCTTTGTGTCGTATTCCTATTGTGCAACCTAATAACATGGCGTCTACTTTGTATGTATTTTATTGAATTTGAAATTTACGGTACGTTTTGCGTTATGTTTGCATTTGAAGTCTGGTTCAGAAAGCGGGGTTTTGCGGTTTGTTTTATTCGGGTCACTGCGCGGATGGTGTGTTGCTTGGTGTGTTGGCTATCACTATTTCGAAACATATTTTAGTATTATTAAGATATTGAATAACAAATGCAGTAGTATATGAGATACTAAAAAATCATTTTATAAAATAGTTATAATCTAAAATCTCTTTAATCAATAAAAAAAATTGTATTAAATATATCGAATGTCATATTGCCCCTTTTATGACTATTTAGACTACTGTGATAATCATTTAATGCAACGTACCGCATTTTGCACTGTTAATCTGACACTAGAGTTGCTTTAAGTTTGATCTACTAATGAGTTTGACTTCTTTTTCCTTCTTCCCCTTCTTTTTCACTTCATTTTCTTTGAGCGAAATCGTGTGCGAGATTCGACTGTGATAATCGTGTAAATCGGGGTAGTCTAAATAGGGACAAATGTCGCAATATTAAGGCCAAAATAATATATGATAACAAACTCAGTTATTAAACTCATCTTACAACCACTGTTTTAAATATCTACTCAATAACAAAATGTGTTATCAATGTATCTTCATATCTATTCAATAACAAAATATACTATTATAACACAGTTTGATATTGTTTTTATATTATTTTACTCTTCGCTCCAGCTCGGGAGTACTTATCCGTTGACCAGAATAGATTTTTCCCTAGAAGATCAGTTGCCACTAATCTAACGCAGTTTGTTTCGTTCTGCTTAAACATCATGGAGGAAAATGCGCAAGTAGATGTTATATATACAGACTTAAAGGCTGCCTTCGATCGTGTTGATCACGCGATATTGTTGAATCGGATGGAGAAACTTGGAATTTCTGTCGCTTTCATCAGATGGATGAGGTCTTATCTCACTGACCGTAGTTTATGCGTCAAAATCGGTCCGGTAGAATCGGAACTGTTTTGTAATCTATCAGGGGTTCCACAAGGAAGCAACTTGGGCCCTTTGCTTTTCACACTATTCATCAACGAGCTCTCCTGCTCGAGCTGCCTGCTGGGTGTCGTCTGCTTTACGCGGACGATGTTAAGATATATCTGCCAATAAAAACCACACTTGACTGTTTGAGATTGCAGCAGCTGGTTGACCTATTTGAGGCGTGGTGTACGAATAACTTGTTAACAATTAGTATACCTAAACGCAGTGTCATCTCGTTTTACCGCAAACTGAAATCGATTACCTTTAATTACTCTATTCTGGGCCATGCGCTGCAACGGGTTAATCATATTCGTGACCTGGGAGCGAATCTTGACTGTGCTCTCACCTTTCGTTTGCACTTTGAAAAGATCATCTCGAAAGCTAACAGGCAACTCGGTTTTATCTTTAAAATAGCTAACGAGCTCCGCGATCCGTTTTGTCTTCGTTCGCTGTACTGCGCATTGGTACGATCATTACTCGAGACCTGCTCAATAGTCTGGTGTCCGTTTCAAGCTAGCTGGATTGCGAGGATTGAAGCAGTACAAAAAAAGTTCGTCCGTTACGCTCTTCGGATGCTACCGTGGAGCAACCCACTGGACTTACCTCCATATGACACACGGTGCAAATTGCTTGGACTTGAAACCCTCGAAAAGAGGCGTACGACAGCTCAAGTTTTATTTGTTGCTAAGCTCCTGATCGGGCATATTAACTGTCCGCCTATCCTGGAACAGCAGAATCTATACGCTCCGGAAAGGGCTCTTGTACTAGGAATTTCCTTCATCTTGACGCTCGGAGAGTTAACTACGGTCAGTTCAGTCCAATAAGATACATGGCAGCTCAGTTCAACACCGTGTACGAGCTGTTCGATTTTGACATTACCATAGACACTTTTAAAAGACGACTCTTGCAGAGACGATAGCTGTGCACTGTTTAAGTGTAGTTTTGTGTAAAAGTGTAATAATATGTAACTCTTAGTTAGTCTATATTAGTGTTCATCAAGACAATATTATGTCGAATGAATTTTTATAAATAAATAACAAATAACAAATAGCGAAGACCAATCGCAACCTTGGGCTCATCTTCCGGATTTCCAAGGAATTCATCGATCCTTACTGCCTGAGGGCACTGTACTTCTCACTTGTCCGGTCAACACTTTCTGTTGGGCACGATGCAGCACGGCGGGAATCGACTGCATCCATAAACATGTCAGTGGAGGAACCATCATTGCATGCTCCAGAACTAACAATGGACCAACAACGACAACAATTACTTGACGAACTAGCTTTCGAAATGAACGCTGCGGTTACACAATTTCGGGGAACAGACCCCTTATCCCGACACCGGATACCAAAGCTGCAATATTCCGAATGCGAATAACGAATGCAGTAAGAATCCTTAACGAGGATGTTTTGCCACTGTATACTGAAACCGCTGAGAACCTTGAGGAACTGCAATGTATAGTGTATTCCGCAGCTGTAGCCGTTGTGAGAACTGTGGGAGTACGGACCTTCCCCCCAGGTAATGGTGAGGCCCATGTACGCCCCCAAACACGAAAACCCGCATGGATGCTACGACTAGAATCTAGGATAGCATCGTTGAGGGTGAAGATAGGTCGGTTAACACAATACAAGAGGGGAAACCGATCAGGAAGGCTGGTTCGTCAGGTGAAAGAAATCGTCAAGCCCGCAGAGCTCCTAAATCTCAGTGAACTCAACATCACTGAGATCCTCGACACCCATGTACAAAGGTTAAGTGCTCTTGCTAAACGGATGCGACGTTATGTTGAATGTTCAAAGCGGAAACAACAAAACCGGATGTTCAACACTAACGAAAGGGAGTTCTATAACCACATCAGCAATAACAAAACCGATTACAGCGAGGGACTCCCAGAACTTGGCGAAATTACACAGTTTTGGGCCAATATATGGGAGAACCCCGCTCAACACAACAATAATGCGATGTGGTTGGTAGAAGAGGAAGAAGGCAGTGGTGAAATTGAACGCATGGCCTCCGTAGCAGTGACCGCCGAGGATATCCATGAGGCTACACGGTATACCAGGAATTGGGCCGCACCAGGACCAGATTTCTTGCACAAGTTTTGGTATAAAAAGTTCGTGCAATCCATGGGCGGATGGCGGAATGCTTCAACACGGTACTAAGAAACCCCCAGGAGCTGCCAGAATTCATCACTAAAGGGGTAACCTATCTTCTACCCAAAGATCGGAACACGACTAATCCCGCCAAGTACAGGCCAATAACATGTCTTTCAAGCCTGTACAAGGTGCTCTCGTCGGTAATCACCCAAAAGGTGCAGTACCATTGCGATGCAAATGGAGTGATGACTGAAGAACAAAAAGGATGCCGTAAAAACACACAAGGCTGTAAAGACCAAGTCATCATCGATGCAGTCATTGTGGGACAGGCAAGCGGAAATAGGCGAAACCTCAGTATGGCGTACATCGACTACAAGAAGGCATACGATTCAGTACCCCACTCGTACCTAATTAGTGTACTAGAATTGTATAAAATAGACGGTGGCATCATCAGGTTAATGAAGCACGCAATGGGAATGTGGAACACTTCACTCCACACTACCGACGGGATAGAGGTGTTACGATCCAGAACTCTCAGCATAAAAAGGGGGATTTTCCAAGGCGATACATTCAGTCCGCTATGGTTTTGCCTTGCGATGAACCCCCTCAGCAAAGCACTCAACCGAAGCAGCTATGGCTACCAATTGAAAAGTGGGACAATGAGTACAAAAATTACCCACACCTTCTATATGGACGATCTGAAGCTGTTTGCGGAAACTATGGAGAAGCTGCGTCATTTGTTGCAGCTGGTGACAACGTCCAGCAACGATATTCGGATGGAGCTTGGCGTCGACAAATGTCGTCTCGTAAATATCCATCGGGGTAAAGTAATGGACGCTGAAAGTTTCCGCATCAACGAAAGGGAGGAAATTCGAAGTATGATTGAAGGTGGGTCGTACAAATACCTGGGATTCCTGCAACTGAAAGGTATTCACCACACGACTATCAGGAAAGAATTGCAGGAACGGTTCCTGTAGCGTGTCAACCGTATTTTGAAATCACTCCTCTCTGCCGGCAACAAAGTAAAGGCGATAAATACGTTTGCCGTGCCTTTGTTGACATACAGCTTCGGGGTGATTAAATAGACCAAAACGGATTTGGAAGCGGTTGAACGTACCTTGCGAGTATCGCTAACCAAGCACCGTTCGCACCACCCAAGATCGACAGTCGAAAGAATCACCTTACCACGCATGGAAGGAGTAAGAGGTGTCACTGACATCCAAGCGCTATGCGTATCCCAGATCGAGCAGTTGCGGAGATATTTCATAGGTAGTCAGCCTCGTCATGTTGTCTACCGCATTGTCTGTGAAGCAGACGCCCTGCATCTGGCGCAGGAGCATTACCAGGTGAACTGCGACCTAAAAACCGTACCAGAAAAGGTCGAAACGTGGAAAGCAAAGGAACTACATGGGACGCACCCCCATCAATTAGAGCAAGCGCATATAGACAAAGTGGCATCGAATGCGTGGTTGGTGCGAGGTGATCTCTTTTCGGAGACGGAAGGCTTCATGGTAGCCATTCAGGATCGGGTTATTACGACGAAGAACTACCGCAGGTACATATTGCACGAAGATATAGAAGACCGTTGTCGAAAGTGCAATTCAGTAGGGGAAACGATCGAGCATGTGATTGCAGGCTGTCCAGTCTTAGCCGAAACGGCTTACCTAGGACGCCACAATGCAGTTGCCAAGATTGTGCACCAGCAACTCGCCTTGAAGCACAACTTGGTAAACTGTTACGTACCCCACTATAAGTACCTGCCTAGCCCGGTTCTGGAAAATAGCTGCATAAAGTTGTACTGGGATCGTGAGATTATTACGGACGTCCTTATACGTGCCAATCGTCCTCACGTTGTGATCTACGACAAAAGGAGTAAGCACATTACCCTCATAGACATCGCTGTACCGCTGGAGTGCAATGTCCAGTCAACATTCTCGGCCAAAATAACGAAATACCACGACTTGGCCGAGGAGTTAAAGCAGATGTGGCACCTTGAGGACGTACGTATAGTTCCGGTGATCATCTCAGCCACCGGTGTAGTGCCCTGTAACCCACAACGTCAAGTCGCTTGCAAGGAGCTCTAAACACCACCATGTTATGGTGCTCACAAGAGGGACTTAATGTAAATCCCACCAAAACAGTCGTTATACCATTCACTAGGCGAAGGAAACATACCATTACTCCGCCTATACTGAATGGTGTCAGACTGGGCTTCAGTAATGAAGTCAAACACCTCGGAATAATTCTCGATAAAAAACTGAACTGGGCTGCCCACCTAGATTATGCTGTTAAGAAAGCAACTTCGGCTATCTGGGCATGCAGGTCACTGTTTGGCAAAACCTGGGGATTGAAACCTCAACTAGCCTTCTGGTCATATACTACTATTGCACGGCCTAGGATAACCTATGCTGCAGTCGTATGGTGGCCAAAGGTGAATGAGGTGACAGCCCAAGCCAAACTATACAACGTTCAGCGCCTGGCCTGTCTTACAGTTACCAGTGCCATGCGTACAACACCTACTGCAGCCATGGAGGCAATGCTATGCTTACTGCCTTTGCATCTTCATGTGAAGAAGGAAGCAGAGCTCGGCGCACTACGGTTGCAAAGGAGTAAAACCATACTCGAAGGTGACCAAATCGGTCATCTTCGCATACTTCGGGAATTCAATCTGACACCCTTAGTAACTTCAGTCTCTGACTGCATGGAAGCCAGGCCCAATATGGACGTTCCATATGAGGCAGGTGATTGAAACAGATCGCTCAATGTGGAATAATGGAGGGCCAGATCTTCCATCTGGAACTATCTGTTTTTTTACAGATGGTTCAAAAATGGGGGCCTGCACAGGCTCCGGAGTATACGGACCCGGCATCAGGGAAACTATCTCATTAGGAAAGTGGCCCACCGTTTTTCAAGCAGAAGTATATGCCATATACATCTGTGCGACAATATGCTTGAAACGAAAGTACAGGCATGCGAAAATCGGTATCTTCACGGACAGCCAAGCAGCATTACTGGCTCTCAAGTCCGCCAAATGCGTGTCCAAATTAGTTTGGGAGTGCAGCACAGCATTGAGGGAACTCTCCCACCAAAACAAAGTTTTATTACTTTGGGTGCCCGGTCACTGCGGAATCGAGGGCAATGAATTTGCTGACAACCTAGCAAGACAAAGATCAGCTCAGCAATTTATTGGTCCTGAACCATTTCTGGGCACCTCCACATCCGCCGTGAAAGGCGAACTGATGACATGGGAAAAGCTAGAAATAGCATCCCGTTGGAATCAAACACAGGGTCGTAGACAAGCTAAACAGTTTATCTACCCAAACCCTGCAGTAGCTAAAAAACTACTCCATTTAACTCGTAGTGAACTACGCACGATCACGGGACTCCTAACAGGACACAGCCCCGCTCTTTATCATTTAAAGAATATCGGCAAGGTATCATCTGACACCTGCCGCTTTTGTAACTCTGAACCTGAAAGTTCAGCGCATCTGCTCTGCTATTGCGGAGCTCTTGCATTATCAAGGCACAACTTCTTAGGAAGTTTCCTTCTTACTCCATATCAGGTATGGAGCCTAAATCCCAAAACGGTCATTGGCTTTATAAACCATGTAGTACCGAATTGGGGCACAGGATTACAACTATTCCGCTCAACTCCATCAATGGGTATGAGCGATCCGTAAACTGTGTACAGCAATCGGGGCCTGCCACAAAAGACGATCATTAAGACTGTCGCAGTGGCCTTTTAACCCAATGCCCTTCAGGCATACAAAAAAAAACCCACAACGTTCCCTGGAAGAGCTAGAGCTCCAAAAAAAATCGGACAATATCCAAAAAGCAGTGGTTCTTGAAACCTGTAATATTACGAGGAGGTCCCTGAATCACCACAATTAAACACAACTGGAACAGACGTAACAACAAAAAAAAATGTGAATGAGAACCACAGACCCTAACCCCTCTTGGCATAAAGAAGCCCGAGGGTAGGTGAAAGTTTCCAGCATTTTTGCTGAGAAGTGCCAAAACTCTATAATAATAATAATAATAATAATAATAAAGAAAGGTCAAGTTCTTAAGGACGTTTATACTCATGACTTGCTTTGCTTTACCTACTCTGCGGATCCATGAGAATTCGACGCTACTTTCCCCCGGCAGCAAACTGAATTCCACAGTGACTACAATACTCTGCGTCATATTGGAGTAGATCAATGTATTCCAGGAAAATCTTCTGCTTGTGTTCATTAACTTTGAAGAAGCATTCGAACGACCCAGTCATGAAAAGATCTGGGGCACACTAAGGATCATTACGAGGAGTACCCCTACAAAATGTGGTCGTCTTCTCCGGGTTGCTGCTAGTATGAAGCAGGGCTGCATATTACAAACACTGCTGTTTTTCATCGTTATCCAACTTCACAACAGCAGGACAACAGGTTGAACAGGTTTCATTGTTTTGGTAGCCAGACAACTTCAATGGTGGTACCAGAACTTATATAGTCACATGGATCAGTAATGCCAAAGATGCTTTTGCAGGTTTGCGGGTCAAATCAGATCACTACGTATCAAAAATATCAATTTTCATCTCAAACGTTGAATCCACATAACTGTGCGCCTGCGAGACGTAAGGCGTCTCGGTCAAGATATCGCAAAAACTACAGGTACCGATTTATTAAACGCTGCATGCGATATTACATTCGTGCCTTGCAGCCTGACAATTGGATATCAAACGGGGAACTCCATTGTGGATATCATCTACGGTCGATAGTACAAGATATCAAAGAAACGTAAAGAATTGGACACACCATGTGGAGAGGAGCGTACGCGTTCTGCAAAGAAGCACTTAACTGAAACCCGCAAGTACAATAAAGAGGAGGCAGAACGATGACGAAGCAGATTAGCGAATGACATTCTGGCTGTAGACGAGAATCTGTGCTAGCGATAGGTAAAAACTATAGCCGGCAACTGTCGGCAGTAGAGTTCTTTAATGTCATCTTCGGACCGGCGAACATAGATCAATAAGCAAGTAAACCTTAGTTTTTGATTTGGAATCGCATCTATTGGTTGACCTATAAATGTTGATGAGAGACTCTAAATAGTGTTCGACATCGGAACGAAAATTGAAGTACGAGTTCCGGTCCGGTTAAAAATCGGAACGAACTTTTTAGGTCCGATTTCGTTCCGGTCCGATTAGGCTTGGTTCCGGTCCGAATCCGGTCCGGAAGTCCGAAATTGTCCGGATGCAAAATTTACTAATTTTTAAAAAGTAGGTAAATGTCAATGTATCCAATATGCGGAACCTTTAATCAATAACTTATAAAATGTAAAATTCAGCTCCCTCCCTTACGTCGCTCCGGCTCCTGTAAATCGATCGATCGATTTAAAAAAATTGAAAGTTCGGTACTACGTACCATTGATTGATGCTTGGCAGTTTACCCATAATGGAAAATTTAAAAACGATGTTAAAATATATTAAATCATTTTCTGCTTGACCCATCCCTTTTTGAAAATTCAAACGTTTCCCAAAATGGCGCACATAAAAGTTAGCTTTTTACTTTAAAAAATATATTTAACCGTTTCTATAAAATTCAATATTTGCCATCTCGTAAAACTACAGAAAAAAGAAGTGAGTTGTTTGAGGGGTTTTTTGAACTAATAACGGACCGAATTTAAAAACATGGTTTAGATAAAAACACAATTAAAGTATTTATGCCCTCACATCACGTTTAATTCTAACAGCTGTAACTTTAGAAGTAACCAACCAATTTGGTTCCATTCAATTATGATTAGATATTCAATACCATGATTAATAATTAAAAGCATTTTTTAAAATTATCGAAAAACATTGGCTGAAGGATTTCAGAATTCCATTAAATTTGGCATACGAGCTTAGTTTATGAACTTACTAGTTGAGCCCGAATCTTACGATCCGGAAAATATAAATGTCTGTTTAGAATTCAGAAAACAGCGGATAGATTCCATTGGCCAGTGTTTGTGAAGATGATTAATCTTTGTATTAGTTTGTATTAGCTTACCGCTTGTTACATAGCAGAAAATATGGCACATACGCAAAAATTTCTGTTTTATTTGTATGAGAGTTCTTATCTCCTACCACATGGGTGAGCGGTCTCAAACCATCATAAAATAAATTCATGCCTCCATAAAACCCCACATGCCAAATTTGGATCCATTTGCTTGATTAGTTCTCGAGTTATGAGAAAATTTGTATTTCATTTGTATGGGATCCCCCCTTCTAAAAGAAGGCAAAGGTCCTAATTCACCATAGAAAAAAATGCTGCCACCAAAAACCCCCACATTCCAAATTTGATTCCATTTGCTTAATTAGTTTTCGAGTTATGAGAAAGTTTGTGTTTCATTTATATAGAGGCTCCCTCTCTTAAAAGGCGTAGAGGTTTCAGTACACCATAGAAAAAATTTTTACCTCCAAAAACCCCCACATGCCAAATTTGGTTCCTTTTGATTGATTAGTTCTCGAGTTATGAGGAAATTTGTATAGTATTTGTATGGGAGCCCTCCCTCCTAAAGAAGGGAAGGATCTCAATTCACCATAGAAAAAATTCTTGCCTTCTGAAACCCTCACAGGCCAAATTTCGTTCCATTTGGTTGATTAGTTCTAGATTTATGAGGAAATTTGTATTTCATTTATATGGGAGCCCCCCCTTTTAGAAGGGGAAGGGGTCTAAGTACGCCATCGAAAACAATTCTACCTTCTTAAACCCCCACATGCCAAATTTGGTGTCATTTGCTTGATTAGTTCTCAAGTGTTTTTTTTTCATGTGTGGACTCATTACTGCGACCAGTATAGTTGATCTATTGTAATATCGCCCGGGTGTTTGCTGTATGACCTGCAGTGCATTTCTTTTAGCTATAAACGCTATTTAATGTGCGATATGCTTATTAAGTTTTATGCGTGCTTGTGTGTATTGGGGTTTACCATTCCTTCAAATCTTGACCTTGCCGTCCCTGGCAAGGGGACTCATTCGTACCTCTGACCAGTACACTTAACTATAGGAGGGACATTTTCACTGTCAAGAGGTGTCAGAGGGTAAATATAGAATTCAGCATGAAGGGTAAATGGAGGGGCCTGAGAATAAACCCATGCTAAAGTCACGACATCGAATGGCTTGATTCTACTAAGATTCGAACCCACGACCACTCGCTTGTCAAAGCAGATTCGATAACCTTGCGACTACGGAGCCCTCCGTTCACAAGTGTTGAGGAAATTTGTGTTTCATTTGTATAGGAGGCCCCCCCCCCCCCCCTCTACCACGGTCCATAAAATTGCTCTCTCGCCCTTCCATAAAATTCCAATAAATTCCATAAATGGCTCTTTTGTGTGTGTAGTTCTGAACCGTTCATTGTCAGCCGCGAACTGATTCATATGGTCGGTGTTAAGTCCGACAGAACCGAGCGACAAAATTCTGACTTTGAGAAAAACGCATTCAAAGTTTGCAGAAATCATCTTATAACTCTGGCTGTTTGCAACATTTCTGTAGCTTGATTAGAGTAAAATGTTGCTTAGAAAATTCTTAATCGTTTACTGTCATTAACTCATTTTTTTAAATTTTGCGACTTTGTCCGATCTGATTTAACACCGACCATATGATATCGCGACAAGCAATCGAGTTGAGCAGGCGAGTCGATCAGTTGAATCAAGCAATCGAGTCAAGCAGTTGGCTCGAGCCGTCGAGTCGAATAGTTGAGTCGAGCAGTCAAATCGAGCAGTTAAATAAAGCTGTTCAATCAAGCAGTCCAGTCGAGCAGTTGAGTTGCGCAGTTCAGTCGAGCAGTCGATTCGAGTAGTTGAATCGAGCAGTCCAGTCGAGCAGTTGAGTCGAGCAGTCCAGTCGAACAGTTTAATCCAGCAGTTGAGTCGAGCAGTTTAGTCGAGCAGTTGAGTCGAGTAGTCCAGTCGAGCAGTTAAGTCGAGCATTTAAGTCGAGTAGTCCAGTCGAGCAGTCGAACATAATTTCCAGGAAAAATAACAGTTAGAAAAGTTTTTCTCATAAACAAAACTCCAAAGAAAAGCCGGAAAAAACATCTTCTATTTTTTTATATTTAAAAAAAATCCTTTTTACTTATGGACAGTGGTGGGCACCGCTAACTGAAAATTTAGCGTCGCTAACCGCTAATTCGCTAACCGAAAAAGTTAGCTCGCTAATCGCTAAACGCTAATCGATAAACTCAGATTAGCGAAAATTTCGCTAATCGCTAATCGCTAAATCTGAATTACCTAAAAATATTTTTGTTTTGAGCATATACTATATATGTATAGCGCAAATAACTGTCGACTGAATGAACTGATTTTAGTAATTTTTCATGCGATTACCCAGCCAACTGGTGATGAATCACCTATGTACCGCCAATGGAACTGATTGTGTACATAAATAATTTGACTGGATTATCAATTGATTTTTAGCAGTTGCGACGAAAACAGACAAGCAACTACACTCGATGCTTTGTTCGTACTGCCAGATGCAGTCCGGAGTGAAGAGGTTGGACATCGAGAGGCACTTCGTGTCCGCCGGATCTAACCGATACATACAACATCCTCTCCCTTCTAGAGAATGGTTAAGTACAGTAGAAGCTGAAAAGGGACACCAAGAGCAAGGTGCCCTCAGCCTTCCGCGCCTTGGAGAGGTCGGAACTAAACAGTGAAAAAGTACCTCGCCAAAACGGACTTTTTTAAGTGGATGCATCAGTCAAGGCTGGCTGAAGGCTGAAGGTGCTGGTGAAAACATCTTTACGGCGAAGGGTGACGAGACCTAGGGTAACCAACGTATTTTGGACCCCTTTAGCAACTGTACATAATTTGGACACTTACAGCAAAATCAAATGGAAGTGTCCAAATTATGTACAGCTGCTGATGGGGTCCAAAATAGGTTGGTTACCCTACTTGATGTTATACGGCAAAGACTGTCAAAGCACTGAGTACATTTAGTTCTAAAACAGACAGTGATGAAGTCTGCAAGTCGTAGGCGAAATACGTATCTGTCGTAAATAAATATAGATAGTAGAATTTCAGGTATCGTATTCTACTAAGACGCTCCAAAAACTTTAGACATTACGCCCCACCAAGAAAGTAAGCGATGGCGTCAAATATATCTCCCACAGAAAGTTCCCAAAGAATGCCCTTCTGTAACTGACGATCAGCGAGAAGCGAATGTTGAAGCTGCTGTTCTTTCTTTCGGGGCTTGTGGTGAACGGGGATATGCAGTATGAAATGCATGCTGGAAGTTATCGCCTGGAGAACGTGGTTTTTTTGCCGCCCCGGCCTCGGCCCAATGTGCCAAAATATCCTTCCTTGAAAAAGCTGTAAAAATAAAAAGCGAAACGTCGGAGAGTAACTAAAAATTTGTTACGATTTTAGTTTGACTACGTATGCCATTTCCCAAAGAAGGTCTTTTAATCGCGGTTCGTATTTTGTTTATTTTTGTAATGCATACATTATCACCACAACTTGTTTGCCCTTAAAGAAAGAAACTTAGAAACTTAGTATTTATTATCTAGAAACATTCGTGTTTCAGTTCCATATTGCATGCTCTATCAGTGTCTGTTTTTTATGTTATTATTGCCGGAAATCAAATTTCGATTCAATTAGAACTCGTTTGAATTCGACTTGTCTGGAAAAGATGAGTGGACCTCTCGGTATACATGATACTCCCTCTGTCATTCACCAGACAGTTATACTGTTTTTTTGGCGATTCAACCGCATACAAACTTGTTGATTTGTGACATTATTTCTGACCAACGCAATATAAAAATGGCAAGGTAAAGTTTGAATTTCACAATTTTCATGCAGCTTTAGCGGTTAGCGATTTCAAGGGGTTATTTTTAGCGAAGCTAACGGTTTCGCTAACGTATTCCAAATTTAGCGAAAACGCTAACTCGCTAACCAGAATTTAGCGCCGCTAACAATCGATTTAGCGAATTAGCGAAATTGTGCCCAACACTGCTTATGGATCATTGAAGATAGTTAGTTTTGAAGTGATAACAGCTTGCTTCAGGCGCTAGTGTGCATTTAATCGTCCATATAAACTAGCGCCAGAAGCTCGCTGTTGTCATTCCAAAACCAGCTAACTTCAATTACAGAGAACAGACATCCAAGCGAAAGGTCCCCACATGGATAAAACTTATGTCAAATTAGTTCGGAAACTATAGTGTTGATGTCGCTAAAGGCGCATAAAATTCTACACTAAGCTCACAACAGCTAGGTTCTGGCGCTAGCATAACGCTTATAGTCCATATATAGGTACTCGCGCCAGAGGAGCCAAAGGTTGTCAGTGTGCAAATTAAAAGAATCATTTAGTTGGGAAACTATAGTGGTGGTGACGCTCGCATATTAGGTGATTTAAATTTGAAATTTTATCCATGAATTCCCGAAAAATTTGTTCCTAAATGGATGTCTGTTCTCTGTGCTTCAATGATCCATTAATTGTGATTGTTGTGACGGAATCCAACGACAATCCTCCAGATGGCAAACTATAGAAGTCAATTTGATTATTTATCATTATTCTTGCTTTAATACCAATCTCTTGTGTATCTTGTGTATTTATATAAGATCATATCGATTGTCATCATAATTCTTTTATCTCTATCATGTATTCTTTGGGCCAGTTGCGTATGGTATAAAGGAAGGAAGAAATTGTTAGCTAAGTAGGGCATGGGAGGATATTTTCAGCCCATTAAGCGATGACATCTATTTTTTCGGCTTATGGCCTAGTTCCAGTGAAAGAACAGGTGGTTTTGACGTTTTTACCTTTGTTATACAATATAACAAAGGTTTAGGAATTGGTCGAAAAACACGAAGTTGATCCAAGGCCCGGAGGGCCGTGTCACATATACCAATCGATCAGGTTCGACGAATGAGCAATGTCTGTGTGTGTGTGTGTGTGTGTGTGTGTGTGTGTGTGTGTATGTGTGTATGTGTGTGCGCTTCAATTTTCAATCGCCTATTTCTCGGAGATGGCTGGACCGATTCGTCTGCTATAACTTTTATTTGAAAGGTATTATTACCTAGTATATCACTATTAAATTGTTTCGTGGTCCGACTTTTGGTTTAAAAGTTATAAGCAAAAATGTGAAAATTACGTGACACGATTTTCTCCGGAATCACATAACCGATTTCATCGATCTTAGTACCGAATAAAAGCTTTTACTATTGCTAAACTTCACGCCAATTTTTATTGAAAACAAACAAGTGGTTTAAAAGTTAGCCTTAAAAAACCAGTTTTGACAAGGTTCAAATGATCGCCTGTTTCTCAGAGATGGCCAAACCGATTTACGCGCTATTATTTTCATTTGGCAGGTAATATAGCCGGATAGATTACTATTGAATGGTTTTTTGATTGGATGTTTAATTTGAAAGTTATGAGTAATTGAATACACCACACCAAAATTAACAATAATTTATAATGATTTTAACTCAGATAAATAACCTAATTCCAATTATTTTAATATCAAACGAGAGGTTTTCACACCACGAATATATATGCAAAATTTCATAAGAATTGGTTTTACCGGTCAAAAGATATTAACCCTCGGACATTCGCGCCAACTTTTATAACACAGTTACTCGCGCGCACAAAATAGCCCAAAACCAAAGAAAACGTGCGCACTAGAGTTTTGACTAGGAAAACTTGGTTTTAAGTTTATCAAACCTTTGGAAGAGTTTCTTAAAATTGAAAGATCTATCGTCTGGTAGAATTTGAATTTTGATTAATCCCCCTAGAAGTGAAATAAAAAAATTATTTTCCTTCGGTTTCAATATAACACATCGATGTGTTCTGCAAAGTTTTAGAGCATATTATTACAAGAAATTTTGCTGAAGACAGTAACCTTCTATCTCTTCAACGAAGAGATCTTATTTATTATGTATGAATTTGCAAAATCAGTTTTTCTAATTTAGCTCTTTCTGTAATTGTTGTATGGCTTTTTCATGCATTACAAAGTTGTATAAATAATAAAAATACACAACTTTGCTGAACATAGTATACCTCTATGTTTGCTTGTTTACGAACTGTAGAACTTTGATTATAATCAATACCCTGATTTTGACCCCGAATTACTCGACTACCAACAGACGGATACATTTTAAACATTTTACATTTGCTGGTAGTTTTGCTGCACACAGACACCATTTTTCAATATCAAGAAACGAGAGAAAATTCCAGTTGGGGCCAATTGCGGTACACCTTATATGCTGCTTGCTTCGTTTCTGTGATGTCGGTTTATGCTAATCTTGTTTCCTAACAATTTAAACTATTAATGCATTGAATAATTCTGACATTTTGCTCATAACAAGTTTACCAAAGAATATTCGTTAGTATATACGTAATATATGATTTGTAACTTTATAACAATATGGCATTCAGAAACCTACATATGGTGTACAAAATACAACAACGTGAGTAACCGAAGGTTCATAAAAATTGATGAAATTTATTCAAGAAAACTTGATTGTAGTGAATCAAATAGAATGGCATTACAGGAAATTATGCATAGTTCAAAAACCTATAAACTAGACCTTTACTACGCAATGTATATGTTAAAGAATAATATTTCATCTTACAACTTACTTTTACTTGCCCTTACCCTCATTAGTAACAACTTACTCAGCAATTTCATGAGAAAAGAAATTATCAAAATTTATAAGTGCTTCTATTAGGTTCAAATTTTGTAGACTTATTCAATTTCCAAAAATTTCATGTGTTTGGTTTACACCTGTGTCGATTTCTATCTCAAATTGCCAGTAAGACCGTATAACAAAGGTTCCTTTCACTACTAGGTGGATTAAATCAGGTTTTTGAATAAAAAATAGTAGATTACTTACAGTCTTGAGAAAATAGTTATAACATATCAAAATTGTATGTCGGCAAAGTATTTTTTATTGGCGAAAGAAGAGGCAAATAGGCTGAATTTAGAAACCTGAAAATACAAACCTGCTGAATTAGAACATATCGATTAAGCCGTACGGATCATTTTTTTCTTCGATCCGAACGCGCGCATTTCCATTGTTCACCGTCGCTATAGGACCTCGCCCCATCAGTGATAAAAAATTCATTACATATAACGTTTTCTGTTATTCTAAAATTATGGCAGGAAAACTCGATTTATCTAAACAATTATTTTATTCAAATATGATTTGTTGTTTTATGTTTGTAAGTTGAAGAGCGGACGGTGAAAACTGTCCCTACTGCAACGCACTAGTAGAAAAGAAACCCTCGAGCACAAGTCAACGGGGTGCACCCGAGTAACAACAGCGTGGAAGATGCTGCAGCACGCGGTGACACCTTTCCGACGTGACTACAGACGCCTGGATTCCAGAGATGTTTTAAGACCAGAACTGAGAGGAGCAAATAAATTAGCGATACTTAAAATAATTGCAATCTATGTAAATTTTATTGATGAGTGTAGAGATGCCATAGACGTAAGTAGTTTAAGATTTGCATTTGAACTAAATTTGTAATAATTAACACATAAGTAAACGGTATAATTGACAATTCGTATCTCTAGACCATTTGTCACTAAACATAATGAATTATCAAAAAATAAAAAATGTTTAAAAATTTCCTAAAAGCTAGAATAAGTTTCGACATTACTTTAGAATTTTACACCAGCATGAAAAATTTTGTGAAAAACTTGGCCTAACTAATATTTTTCTTGGCTTGCTGAGAAAAATTTTTGCATTTTCATAAAACAAAATTGCTTGACGATAGGTACTTCGTTTAAACAAGCGATGTCCGAGAAAATCGGAAAATATCTGGGCTAAGAGAAGCCTCGCTTTTTTTAAATATTGTTTTCAATATTAAGTCCATATCCTATGTTCGTATGCAAAGTTTCACGATTTTCCGAGAGTCTTCATCCCTAACCTATACGATAATTATGAAAAATCTAATTCAATGAGACTATAGTAGGTATCTTTCAAATTGGACCATACGTGTGGCAATCGGTTACCTGAGCCACTGCCAAGAAAATAAGTCCTGTAATTACATAACTTTTACATTCAGTTCTTTGAAATCAAACTATGAACAATCAAAACGCTCTAGGCAATGCTGAGAATGGTCTGGTGTCAACTGGAACAGACATACAGATATTTGCTAATTTTTCAATCGTTTCATGCAAGTCATAGTCATCGTTTCCACTGTGGTCAGTTTTACTGCCAAAAGTGTTCCGGACTTTTCCGGACCTTCAAAGGAATACCCGGTCTGGTCCGGGTAGCGTTCCGGAATCCGCTTCGTTCCGGTACCGGTACCGGTCCGGTAAAAAATCGGGCAAAAAATTAATTATATTAAATTAAATTAAAAAATAAATAAATCACTACTCTAAAATGCAACATTTTAGGAAAGCTAGATTCCAATCTGTGTTTGTAACTGTAAACTGAAGTGACAATCCCTTTCTTTCACAAAATTAGTAGAAAAAATAAATGCATATGATTATCTACTGAGCATACAATATAATACGGTTTAACAAATCTTAGTTAAGTTTATGTTAATTAAGTTTGACGAATATACTGATTAAATACACAACATCCTGAAAGTTATGATCATTCATCCTAGAAATGCGGAATATTGCAAAAGAAAGTATATGATTCAATAGTAATGCCTACAATTGTTTATGGATTGATTTACGTGATAATCGTTAGATCGCTTAACCATTTTTTCTAATTTCAGGTAATAGTATATTTACAAGAGCGAATAAAGGCGCTATAACTTAGGTATTTACCACGGCAAGTAAGTAAATGTACATGTCCCATCCCCGAGGGTCCGGAGTATTACTTAACCTTTACTAGCCAAATACTCCCAACGAAAATAAAACTGTCAATAATCAGAAACGGTTGCTACGAGACGTCCCCGTTTCTTCTTCTACTGTTGATTTAGAAATGCATCTTTGTATGAATAAATTTATTCAAACAAGATTCATGTCGTATAATCGTCTTTGCGGCAATGCTTCACAGTTGGCCTGGCCGATTTAGTATTTGCGAAATATTGCCGATATTTTACAAATATTAATACAGACAAGAAAATGATTCGAAATATTTCTAAAATTAGAAATGTTTAAAATTATTTCCAGGAATCCTTTATTGTGGCTGTGATGGTATTAATAAGAGTAAGAATAAGACTAAGTAAACTGAAGTGATAATCCCTTTCGATATTAAGTGAAATATTTCAATTTTCATTGTTAGCACACATTTTCTATTTTGTTGAATAAGAAGAGTGATGAATATTACGTTACGCGCAATCTGCAAGATTACATTTCAAAATTATCTTCACGTGAAGGGAAAAGAGTGGAAAATTATAGATAAGGGGAGGGTCATTGTTCTTTGAGCAATACTTATTAGGTTGAACTAAATTATAATGGTACCCAGTTGTAACCGAATTCGAGCCCAATTTTTCTTTAAGGCCCCCTTGTCTGTTGTTAGAAAAGTTTATTTAAATGTCTGACTTTATGAATAAGTCAACATGAAAACATGATACTTATCTAATTGCGATCTTGTTTGAATCATCTAGTTTAGTTTTGTTGTCATTCGAACATTCATTCGTAGAACTAATCCACAGAGCTGTAAGTTGGAGAACTTACATGCGGACTTTTTTTTTAAATTATCTTAGATCATAGGTCGAAGGGCCCAGAATACTATAAAATTGTGAACATTAGCGTAGTTTATGGATTTATGATAGAAAAAAGTATGGTGGTCTGCGCCCAGGGGAACAAACGAGGGCTTAACGTATGACTACGAATGCAGGTACAATTCGACAGTGCTTGACAAATTGAAAATATCGAGCAGTTTGTTACACAAATTCATAATTTACTGTGTTGTGATAAATGCCCTAAAACATTTATATGCGTTTGTTAAATGAAGTTTAAATATTCTAACCACTGATACCCAATTTAATTTACAACCGCACGATTACTTATTTTTATTAAAGCTTTAACAACTTACTGTTTGACTATTTAATCAATTTTAAATATAACTCAGCTGTTGTTTTTGTTATTCATTAGGACTTCCTAAACACAAAGCGTTCATCCGAGCCCTAGTCTGGTTAAATTTCTTTAATCCAAAATAGTCAAAATTAATAAATACAATCCCCATTTTATTGAAAAATTCGTTCAATTCTTATTCAAAATTCCAACATTACACATTTATGTGCAACAGAATTCATATTTTTTGGGCTAGTGAAAAAGTATAAAAGGATAGTTTCCAACTCATACATTACAAAACTCAAAAATGAGGTTCATTTAACTTAACAGTACAATCCGGAACGATGAAATTAACGAGGTAGCCCTTGAAAAATGCAGTCTCTAGGACGCATATCCCAGAATCATCAAAAATATGCAGAAATCCTGTTTCCTGTCTTTCTTTTAACATCTAGAGTCGAAATACTTTAGATACGATGAAATAACAGCATTCAAAGTTTTACCTGGCACTTAAGAATAATTATGGATCGAGGATGGAGATCGATGTGATTTTGCATCACATGGGTTAAACATATGTCTCAAATGTGTTTTATTTCAACTATCTATGCATACAACAAGAGGGCGTTGCTATAAGATCTAAAGATAACATCTCGAGTTTTCCTTTTTCTTGGATTAGCTCGTATCCACTACGGATAAGCCACTCCCTCAGCTTAAATTCTGTTTTTCTTTGTCTCTATTCGTGGCAGTGAATCAGCGAAATGCAACGAAAATGTATCACCCAGTTTTTCACATCTAATCATGTATGAAACATGTTTTTACTTCTATCGTCGAAGATTTAATATTAAATTATCCAATTATTGGGCCTAATTAAGCCAACAATAAATTACTAGAATCATTTCGGCAGTGGTGGAAACTAATTATGGAAGATAATAGATTACTCGGAACGTTTGCAACGGCAATTTCGGGAAATGGTGACCAGCAATATTCTACAGTTCCGGTTACTATTTTTCATACTAACGGATTAATTCCAACTGAAAATGGATCTCATAGGACTGAATACAATAATTTCAACACACCAAATAAAGGCGCTTATTTATCAAAAAGTGAAACAACTATACGATTCTATAGTGAAACAAACCCGAAGAATGGCCATGAAACTGAGCCTGAGGAGTGCTCGCGTATGCTGAACGACAATAGTGCAAATTCGAATCAAAAGAATACTGATAACTTCAAAAAGTTTTCGGTGGATAATTTACTGCAGATTGCTAATCTAAGTAACAGACATGTAACAGGTAAGACGAAGCAAAAATACGATGTTGAAGAAGATACACTACTATTGTTCATTATAAAAAAATAGATTTAACGGGAAATTAGCAGTCATTAACTTTTCGTCGGAGAGCCCAGTTTCGGAAGCAGTTTTTTGGCCCAAGAGCGGCGTTCTGTTTATAAAAATATATTCACAGCATTCTTTTTGCCAATCTGAACACAGTGAATATATTTTCATGAACAGAATTTTTGTTTCAAACAAAAAACTGCTTTTCAAATTGGCAGAATGGATGACGACTAAATTCACCTTAATATCTCAAAATTTGATTGACATAAACTAAAGAATTCGGTGTTAACATATGGTTATTTTTTTTGTTAATTTTGCCACGAAATGGCAACGTAAAAGCAAAGCCATGGGTATAACGTCCTTCAGAGCTTGACCCTTCTTTTTCGACAGACTTCGCAGCCGATTATTAGAGTACAGGAAAATTACGGGGTAGTACAAAGATCCTAATAACTCTAAAGCGGCACCACCCAGTTGAGATTCGAACATACGACGACTGGTTTGTTAGGCCTGCATCGTACCCCGTAGCTAACTCGACGGGCAACGTAAATAATAATTTTCAACTTTGGACAAAAGCGCAGCAATTTATTAAAGTGGTCTCGAGTTCCAAAATTTATTACACAATCCGAACCCAAAGCTTCGCACGCAAGGAAAATATTGTTTGTGCCTATGTAGGGAACCGTTCAAATTAGAGTAATGTCATTAGAGTCGGGCGACTGTCAGGGTAGGGCCATTGCGATTTTTCTGTTTTAGTAGTCAGTGTCATGCACCAACAGTATAAATCTTATCTCTGCGACTGCTTTTCATAGTTTTGTGGGCTTTTTTTACGTAGGACTACGTCTTTGTTGACTATACTGGGTAGCATTTTGTGAAAACGAAAATAATAGTGTAACGTTTGAATGAAAGATTTCAAATGCTTATAACTTCTAAACTACTGAACGAAATATAACTATTAATATATGACAAAATGTTCAGCAATTTTATAGTAACATACTTATAGTAATCTTTTATACGAACCGTGAAAATGTATGCAAAGATTCAAGGTCATATTTAGTTAACACGGAAGGCAAGCAGGCAGCACGGATGACTAGCTGGGGCAGACTGCAGTGATAGTTGCCAGTCAAAGCTTTTCGGTGCAGGATACAGTGAACCGTTGCCGATAACCTGCATGCCTATTGCCATCAGGGGTGTGAAATTGTCAAAATTTGGCGTACTAAACATCCATGGATGGCGACAATTCTAAAGTAGCCTATATATCGAAAATAACAGCTAGTAATAGTAATATTATGGTTTATAGGCAGTGTTTAACTGCTTTCTGATTAGTTTCATTTGATTTGAGATGAATAAAACAGTAAGTCGGTACCAAAACCAATGAGTGGCACATGATAGTTTGACACTCACACCGCCCCTCTGGATACCATTCATGCTAAAAGGGACCGATTTGACCGATTTGTTATGATCGTACTTTGGCTTTGGTTACAAATAAATCAATGGCCACCAACGAATTAAATAAAGGTTAAATGAAATTTCTCGTAATCTACGTAAAACGCACTTGTGTGGCAATCCCCTAAACCTTCCTAGTGCATTGGGGTCGTTTTCGACCCATCGGCATACTTACAAAGCTTGATACTCAGTAATGGAACTAGCTAGAGACTTGAAATTTTCTGACTTTTCCTAACTTTGGAAAGCTAGCATTGTGGGGGAGTTTCAGCTTCCAGCGACATCTAGGAGAGCCATAGCAAAAAAAGTTACATATTATGCATTGGGGTCGAAAACGACCCAAGTTTTGAAATTGCACTCATTCATCCATTTTCAATTCGAGCTTCGTTTTCTTTACCTCGTTGGAACGGTATGGCCAAAACCTGGCACCCAAGGTATTTTAGGGAATATTTGTTGACTAATGGCCACTTCTGCGTCGGTTCCGGAACACCCATTACCAGGTCCGGGGGCATTTTTATACTTTGAAGTAATTCATTTTGCGGCACATCAAATCACATTTCCTTGATCAAATAAGACTAGTGGAAGTACAATGGGGATATTTTGGACCCGAATGGCCACTTTCCCATCGTTTCTGGAGCATCTAGTACCCGGTTTTTGAGGACAATTTTGAATTTTAGAATGATTCATATTGCAGCACGCCAAATTTCATCACATTGATAACATAAGACTATTGAAAGTATAATAAAGACATTTTGAAGGCAAATGGCCACATCAGCATCGGTCCTGGAACACCCAGTACCCAGTTTTTGGGGACATTTTTGTATTTTAGGATAACTCATAATGCGACATATCAAATCACATCGGCGTAATAAAATAAGGCTGATGGAAGTAAAACAGTGTCATTTAGAAGCCAAATGGCAACATTACCATCGGTTCTGGAACGGTTTCGGTTTTGAGATAATTCACCATACGGCACCTCAAATCACATCGCGTTGATAAAATAACAATAATGGAAGCACAATGTGGCGTCAGTCGCATATAATCCGGTACTCGGTACTTATACAGGGATACCTCGATATAAGACAATTTATAATTTCTAAAAGTTGTCTTATATCGAAATTGTCTTATATCGAAACATGGTTTTTTCAAAAAAAAATTGCATTAGCGGTCGCCAATTTTGCTCTGTGTTATGTGTTTACGGTTTTTGAACTATTTATTATTGTTTGAACTATTAGTTTTTTACTATTTTTGGGGTTATTTTGAAATAATGAACATCTTCATGGCACCGATTTCAGAATGGAAAATCAGCTCTGGTATCGTTATCAGCTATGTCAAAGGGATTTGTTTCGATATAAGACAAAATTGTCTTATATCGAATTGTCTTATATCGAGGTTGTTTTATAACGAGGCTGTCTTATATCGAGGTATACCTGTAATGAACCTTAAAACGGGGTAACTCGGGGTAGATGAATTACCCTGCAAACCAAAAATGTCCCCAAAAACCGGATACCGGATAGTTCGGAACCGATGGTGAAATGGTAATTTTAGCTCCAAAATTTTTCCATTGTACTTCCATTAGTGTTTTTTTTTTATCAAGCCAATGTGATTTGATGTGCCGCATGATTGAATTCTTCTTCAAAAAATGTTCTCATGAACCGATGTTCCGGAACCGATGATGAAATGGCCATTTGTCTTCAAATTCACCCCATAGCTCTTGTGCCGCAAGATGAATTATTTCAAAATCTAAAAATGTCCCGCGGAACCAGGTACCGGATGTTCCGGAACCGATGGTAAAGTGGTCATTTGGCTTCTACATAAACTTATTTTACCCCATCAGTCTTATTTTATCAAACCGATGTGATTTGATGTGTCGCAAGATGAGTTATCCTAAAATACAAAAATGGTCATAAAAACCGGGTACCGGATGTTCTGAAACCGATGGGGAAGTGGCCGTTTGGGTCCAAAATGTCTATATTATACTTTCAGTAGTCTTATGTTATCAAGTTGATGTAATTTGACGAGTCGCAAGATAAATCATCCTAAAATTCAAAATTGTCCTCAAAAACCGGGTATCGGATGTTCCGGAACCGATGCGGAAGTGGCCGTTTGGGTCCAAAATGTCCCCATTGTATTTCCATTAATCTTACTTTATCAAGCCAATGTGATTTGCCGCAAAATGAATTATCTCAAAATATAAAAATGTCCCCCGGGACCTGGTGGTGGGTGTTCCGAAACCGACGCAGAAGTGGCCATTAGTCAATAAATATTCCCTAACATGCCTTGGGTGTCTGTTTTTGGCCATAGCTTTCAAACAAGATAAAGAAAACGAATTTCGGATTGAAAATGGATAAATGAGAGCAATTTCAAACTTGGGTCGTTTTCGACCCCAATGCATAAAATAGTGGACCCCCGTTCGTTTGAACGATTCCTCATGCAAACTAACGGGGTTAGCTTTTAATTTGAACAACTGGTAACCCTAAATATGCTGGAGCCTGTGTGAAGTGGCTGCCCTGTTCTTTATTATTGTTTTGGTGATTTGATTCAGTTGGCAGTTGCAAGTAGCGAATATTTCATTCTCCGATCAGATTTCTACCATAATCGTTGGGAAAACGCATTGTAAAACAGAATAAACACGCTAGATCAGTACAAACAAATCGTGTTTATGTGCATTGTCTGCATAAGCCATATTGAGCCATATTGAGAATGACATTTGAACCATTTTTAATTTGCACGTCGTGCAAACCAACGGGGTTCAAATTAAAAAGTGTTCAGATTAAAAACGGTCAAACGAACGGGGGCCCACGGTAACTGTAACTGTAACTTGTAACTTTTTTCTAATGCGTTAGGAAGGTTAAACTACTAAGCTACAACATTGTAAAATTCCCTAAAATAATTTCTGCTGTTGCTGATACATCAAAGTAATATTTTCATCTGAAAGAAAATTCAATTTAAGCTTCAGTTATTACTTCATTGTTGAAGGCCACCAAGGCCGATTTATAAATAATACCATTCTGATTCAAACTTCGAACACTTAAGCTATGCTGAAACTTTCTTCAAAGAAAAATGTTCGAATACATCTTTATTCTACTCCCATAAATGGTTTAATAGCATGACAAATTAATTATTTTCGTGATAAAATTATAAAAATGAGGATAAAATGCTAATTTACATTGAAAAACATTGAAAAACTGCTGTTCGGTTTTGATTCAAACTTCGAACACTTTCATGGTCGACATTCAAAGCTCGAATATTTCAGTCTCAGGCATCGAACACTTGTATTTCTTTGAAAAGTATTAATGTTTTTAGTGTCATTCAACTTAAATAAGTGAAATTTCTTCCTTTTTCTAAACACTGTCTTTTTAAATCCACCTAACAGTATGATTTAAATTTTTCACGCAATAATTAGTTTCAATCCGTACTTCTGTAGTGAACAATTGTAAGTAACAGCAAGTGAAGAAAATGACAATTGAAATCTGAAATCAAAGAATAAAAAAAACTTTTCTATTGAATCCCACCATTTAATATTTATTTGCAACAGATACGTTGTTCGCCTACGACGTGCAGGCTTCATCAGTGTCTTATTTCAAAGCGTATTCCTATCTGTCGCGAATAAATATTAAATAGTGGAATTTAGTCGGTAAAAGTTTTTTCTTTTCTTTAATTTCAAATTTCGTATTCCACTAAGAGGCTTCAAAAACTTCAGACAATTGACATGTTTCTCACTTTTCTTGAATTTCAATGCAAATTTAAAAATTGCAAATTGTCATCACATACACACACACTTACATACATACATATATACATACATACATGCATATATACATACATACATACATACATACATACATACATACATACATACATACATACATACATACATACATACATACATACATACATACATAATACATACGTACATACATACATATATACACACATACATCACACACATTGAATACAATCAACATTTGTTTTGATTTCACACGTTTTATCGGTTAAATATACGGTGCTTAAGTGTTTAAGTTTAAATAACTTTTGAAAGAAGCGTTCGATTTTAAATAACTCGGTTTCGTTTGATAGATCTCAGCAGTAATTTTCAAATAATAATAAAATATGTGATGTTTTTCATTGAATTAATGCTTATATGTTACAAAAATATGTTTTAAATACTATTTTTTTACATTTTCTTATGTAACTTTCAAACTACAAGTCCAATCGTCATGAAATTTGGAAGTTAAGGGTTTGCAAGGCTCCTCTTTCATCAATTTTGTTCAAATCAGTTCAGGGACCTATGAGATAATGAAGTCCCATATTTTTCGTATTTATATACATAACTTTTGAACTAAAAGTCCGATCAGTATGAAATTCAATAGCGACCTATGAGACACCTAGACCTTTCATTTGATTCTAACAACATTAAAATCGGTCGAGCCATCTCCGAGAAAAGTGAGTGAGATTAAAGCGTCACATACACACACACACACACACACACACACACACACAGACACACACACACACACACACACACACACACACACACACACACACACACACACACACACACACACACACACACACACACACACACACACACACACACACACACACACACACACACACACACACACACACACACACACACACACACACACACACACACACACACACACACACACACACACACACACACACACACACACACACACACACACACACACACACACACACACACACACACACACACACACACACACACACACACACACACACACACACACACACACACACACACACACACACACACACACACAGAAAATGCTCAGTTTTCGCAACTGAGTCGAATGGTTCTAGACACTCGGCTCATTGGGCCTCCTTTCGAAATTCGGTTTTCGAACGATTGATAGGTATAAAGTATAAACCCAACAGAACAGCAAACTTTGAACGCTTTTTTCTCGAAATTAGAGTTTTGTCACTTGGTTCGGTTTGACTTGACACACCGACCAAATGTCTTTTTGTCTCACATTTTCACATTTTCACATCTACATATATATTTATATAAAGGACTAATCCAGGTCATCTGACTTTCAATCTACACTTCAGAATTCATTTGAAGTCACTTCAAATGGATTGATTTACAATATAACACAAAACAAATTTCAAAAAACTACCCACGTCTGTTTGTCCCACTGTTCCCAATAGAAATGTTTTATAAAAATACTGAGCAATTCGATCGTCATAGTTTTTATTTTTTTATGTCTCATTACTACGTGATACCATGTAGTTAATTTATTTGAATAAATATGCAGTTTGCTGTTGAAATTCACCTAAAACTGATTGCAATTTAATTTACTTTGACCCCCCAAAAATGACTTTTATTGAGAAATATATAGAAAAATTAACAAATTTTTCTCAAACTACAATATGTAATATGGGTTCACAAACCCCACTTTCCAGGAAAATATCAAGGATATTTACGGGCATCTTATTCCCGATGTCTCACTGTTCCTGCTGTATCACTGTTGACCGCTCTCCCCTATATATTTGTGGGCCGTTTTCCATGTTCTGGTTGCAGAATGATGCGAACTCTGTGAGATTTGTGGTAGTTGATCGTCCTGAAAAAACTACAGGGTATACAGCCCTAAGGGTTGTACGAAAGGGCGACGTAGGACTTGTTACCATTGAGGCACGAAGCTTATTGGATCTGTATGTATTATTGTCGTATGTATTATTGTCATTGTATTGCATTACAATGTATATTTATCATAGATACAAAATGAGTAGGTAGGTTAAACAATTGAAATGAACGATAAAATGAATTATAGGCAAAATAGTTTAGCTAATAGGAATACATTAAAACTAAGTACACTCCAGTCTATACATCATTAAATAGAATTATTAAGCGTTTGCTCGCGCACTGCGCAACCCTGCTGTATGGGATTAAATGGAGTTACCGGATGACGATTGATGATTAATCTATAAGAAGGGATATTTTGTAATCAAAAAGGGATATTTGGGTAGCTACTGGGAAGAACCAATCTAATAGGGTTTTCCTATTTGTGCAATCATCGATTAAAGATCGCAAGAGACAAAAAGCCAGTTTACAAGAAGTACAGTAAAAAAATTAAATAATGCTTATACAAATTTGAAAAAAAGTTTATGTCCTGGTCTCAAAATATTGTTGCAGGGGGGGGGGGTCAAGAAAAAAATAATAACATTGAACCTTCAATAACCAAATACACACACACACACACACACACACACACACGCACACGCAAAAATAGAAGAAACCAGCGTTTTTTCTCATATTATTAAAAATTTAATGCAAATATTTTGTACAGTATTTAAATTTTAGTTCAAACCTTTCAAACTTCAAAATTTTTCGACCCAAGCACATAAAGTAAGCATCCTGGTAGAGATGAACCAGTTTAATAATAGTGGAGTGCCACCGGATCACCTTAGAGAGCCACAAACGTATAACTTGACCTTCATTTGAATTTTGTTTTGAACTTCCGTGTCACTCGGTTAGTTACTTTGTTTTTTTTTAAATAATCGAAATCCGTGTCACTAGTTCTAATTGTTGGCGTACTTCCACGCCAATGCGCCCTCACTGTACATCGACATCAGGAGGTATTTTTTATGGGGCGTTGCAATGACACCGAGTGCGTTCGTCGGAGGCTGACAGATACCGCTGTCAGTGAAAGAAGTCAACAATCGATAAAACCAGAACAGTTTGGCGACTTTGTGAATTTGCAGAATCAGTATCTGCTAAGCCTAATAATTATTTCGCGACTATTAGTTAAATTCCGACAGTTTTATTTGTGGTTTATACTACCTAAATATCTCCGAGTATAAAGTAAGAAGTGAGAAGCGTTCCGTAAAGTATCCAGTTTTCCACGAGAATTTGCCAGGCGTCTTTCTATCGGTAATGTAATGTATTAGTGAACTTAACCCTAAATACTTGCTCTAGATGCCAAGCGTATTGCCAAGAACCTAACTTAAACTAGTGAATTCTTATATGCTACGGTAAATACGTACGTACGTAAATATATACGGTAAATTACAGATAGGCTTAATTCTAATATTTACAGTACGGTTAATTTTCGAGCGGCTGATCTTGTTTAATTTGTTGTTAGGACTGAAACACTAATGGGAACTAAACGTGAGTTATGTTCACAATTTATATTCTTCATACTAAATCATATTTTAATATCAATTCATTGTTAAATAGCCATAAGTAAGCGAATCCTGTATCTATTCAATTACGGGAGTATAATAATCATCCCACTTAAAATAAACGGTTCTGTGTTTGTGGGAGATTATTATACCGGAAGAATTCCCCCTTTCTATCCCGTTGACAATTTCCAACACTAATCATTATGTAAAAATGGCAGTTTAGGTCCCTACCACCTATTTACTTGAAACGTACCGTTCTGATTAAAACTTCGAACACTTAAACTATGCAGAAACTTTCTTCAAAGAAAAATGTTCGAAAACATCTTTATTCTACTCCCATAAATGGTTTAATAGCATGACAATTTAATTACTTTCGTGGTGAAATTTAAAAAATAAGAATAAAATGTTAATTTACAGTGAAAACACTAAAAAACTGATGTTCGGTTTTGATTCAAACTTCGAACACTTTCATGGTCGACATTCAAAGCTCGAATATTTCAATCTCAGACATCGAGCACATGTATTAATTTGAAAAGTATTAATGTTTTTAGTGTCTACTTGCTTACTTACTTAGGTAGCTTGCCATTCTAAGACAAACACCCTTATTCTGCGAGGCGAGTGACGTGACTATTTGGAGTCACCGCGAATCAGGTGACAATTGTCACCTAGGTGACTCGCTTTGTCACCTAGGTGACACGGTTTGTCACTTAGGTGACTCGACTCGCCATGGCGAGTTACGGCGAGTGACAATTGTCGTATTGAGTCACGTGACTCGCAGAATAAGGGTGAAAGCCTGTTGAACAAAATTTCTCCATGTAACTCGGTTGAGGGCTACCGCTCTCCAATTCCTCGGACACCGAGTACTCTCCACCAGATCTCGCTCCACCTGGTCTAACCATCTTGCTCGCTGCGCTCCCGATCGTCTTGTTCCTACCGGATTTGAGGCGAACACCATCTTTGCAGGGTAGTTGTCCGGCATTCTTGCAACATGCCCTGTCCATCGTATCCGTCCAGCTTTAGCCACCTTCTGGATACTGGGTTCGCCATAGAGCTGTGCGAGTTCATGTACGCCATAGTACGCCGCCGAAGATCGTTCTTAGCACTCGTCGTTCGAAAACTCCGAGCACTCGCAGGTTCTCCTCGAGCATTGTCCATGCTTCATGCCCGTAGAGAACAACCGGTCTAATAAGCGTCTTGTACAGGGTGCACTTTGTACGGGGACTTAGTCTGCTCGACCGCAATTGCTTGTGGAGCCCATAGTAAGCACGACTTCCGCTGATAATACGGCTGGTATCATTGTCCGCCGTTACCAGTGAGCCAAGGTAGACAAATTCATCGACTACCTCACACTCATCGCCGTCGATCAATATACTACTGCCCAAGCGGTGTCGTTCGGCCTCGGTTCTGCTGGCCAGCATGTACTTTGTTTTAGACGTATTTACCTTTAACCCAATTTTTTCTGCTTCGCGCTTAAGTCTGGTGTACTGTTCAGCCACCGCCACAGATGTTCTGCCGATAATATCCATGTCATCGGCAAAGCAGACGAATTGACTAGATTTGTTGAATATCGTGCCCAGCGTGTTGATATGTTAAACAGCAGGCATGAAAGACCATTGACGAAGCCCTCTGTGTGATTCGAATGAACTTGACAATCCACCCGAAATCCGAACACAGCACTGTGTACCATCCATCGTAGATTTAATCAGTTTGATGAGCTTCCTGGGGAAGCTGTTCTCGTCCATGATTTTCCATAGGTCTTTCCGGTCGATGGTATCATATGCGGCTTTGAAGTCAACGAATAAATGATGCGTGGGAACTCTGTATTCACGGCCCTTTTGGAGGATTTGCCGCAGTGTAAATATTTGATCCGCTGTAGACCGACCTTCGACGAAGCCGGCTTGATAAGTTCCCACAAATCTATTCGCAATTGGTGATAGACGGCGGAAAATGATTTGGGACAGCACTTTATAAGCGGCATTGAGAACGGTGATCGCTCAATAGTTCTCACAGTGCAACTTGTCCCCTTTTTGTAGATCGGGCAGATAACCCCATCTTTCTACTCTTCCGGTGGCTGTTCCGTATCCCAAATTCTAACAATAGTGTTACGATACCGCATATATGGCAACACTGCAAACATATTGCGCAGGTTGTTTACGTTTGGTTGAGTGTTTATACACAGTGTCAAAAGAAGATAGCTTATAGGTAAATAAAAACGCCATTGTAAAAAAGTGTTCCAAAAAGCAAAGTAGAGATTGCTGTAAAGCTAATTCCAAAATATCGAAATAATATTACCTCTTTAACGTGTGAAATAGCACCAGGATTGCAAAATAGCTCCTGCTAAGCGGTAGAAGATAGTGTTTCGAGTGGTAAGAAAGAAGATACTTAGTGAGTTTAGTGGAAATTGAAATGTAATCAAAATCTATTTATGCTTACCGGCAGATACAGCAACCGTTAAAATTACCTGTAGCCTAAAATACTTACCTGTTAAATAATACCGCAACCAACCGTAACACTGTTGTAAGTAGCCTGAAACAAATCAAAATGTGCAAAAATGTATACTTACCTGATTGAATCCTTCGATAGTATTATCAACCGCGGAAGATAAAAATAGGGTAGCTCACCCCAAGTTGGCCTTAAACACAAATCTATTGCCAAGCCGTTAACTGAAACTGAGATCAGCGCAGGATAGAGAGAAGGTGTAAACGATCAGTGAAACCACTTCTTGTAAGTAACAAGTAATTAATTTCTAAATTTAATTTGATGAAAAAATATATATTACAGTTTGAGCATTACCGAAAACTAATCGGTTGCTACAAAAACTGGTTCATATCCGAACAAATAGGTTGGTGCAGACAAACGGCCAGCTTTTCTGGTCCCATTTTAATACGCTCCGCTCCGATGCCATCTTTTCCAGCTGATTTGTTGTTCTTTAGCTGCATGATGGCCTCCTTAACTTCGCCTATCGTTGGGGCTGGCACCTCTTCCCCGTTTGTTGCACCGTCGAAATCGCTTTCCCTGCCGCCATGGTTCTCCGCCTGGGCGCTATTCAGGTGTTCGTCGAAGTGCTGCTTCCACCTACCGGTCACCTCACGATCGTCCGTCAGAATACTGCCAGTCTTATCCCGACACATTTCGGCTCGCGGCACAAAGCCTTTGCGGGATCCGTTCAGTTTCTGATAGAACTTTCGCGTTTCCTGAGAACGATGCAGCCGCTCCAACTCTGCATATTCCTGCTCTTCCAGGTAGCGCTTTTTCTCCCGAAAGATTTGGTTTCGCTGCATCTTCTTCTATTTGTGTCTTTCCACGTTCTGTCGTTCTAACCGAGGCTGGCGTCGGTACCGAATGTTGTTCACAACGGAGAGTCTTGGGCGCATCTTAACCATCACTAGGTAGTGGTCCGAGTCAACGTTAGCGCTTTGATAGGATCTGACGTCGATAATGTCTGAGAAGTGCCGACTGTCGATCAAAACGTGGTCGATCTGTGATTCTGATTGATTTGGTGACCTCCAGGTGTACTTGTGATAGATTTTGTGCTGGAAAAAGGTACTACGTACGGCCATATTCTTGAAGGCGGCAAAGTCGATAAGTCTTAGGCCCATTTCATTGGTTCGCTGGTGTGCACTGAACCTTCCAATCATCGGTTTGTATTCCTCCTCCTGGCCGACCTGAGCATTGAAATCCCCGATGACGATCTTGATATCATGTTTTGGGCAGCGGTCGTATTCACTCTCCAACTGCGCGTAGAATTCATCCTTGTCGTCATCGGTACTTCTGAGGTGAGGGATGTGCACGTTGATGATGCTTATATTGAAGAATCGGCCCTTGATTCTCAACCTGCACATACGAGGATTGATTGGCCACTACCCAATCACCCGTTTCCGCATCTCGCCCATCACTATGAAAGCTGAACCCAGCTCGTGTGTGTTGCCGCAGCTCTGGTAGATGGTATGTTCATCTCTGAACGTACGTACCGTTGAGCTCTTCCAGCACACCTCCTGCAGCGCTACGACGTCGAACTTGCGGCTCTTCAATACGTCGGAGAGCACTCGAGTACTCCCTTGGAAGTTGATAGATCGGCAGTTCCACGTCCCGAGTTTCCAATCCATAGTCCTTTTTCATCGCGTGGGTCTATTCCGATTGTTCCAGCAAGAATTTATTTGTTCTTCGCTCGTTGCTTTAGTATTTTTCGTGGTGACGGCTTGCAAAGCCTGCTACACCAACTCCCTGTTTTGCCGGAGGGCTAACGAAGCTCGAAAGACCCCTCCTTTCCTGTCAGCATACGACCTTGGCTTCCACCGGGGTTGGTTACCCGATCTCCACCAAAGTTGCTCGTATCCCGGCTGGTACCACGAGGCGATAGGAATAGGAGTTGCTAAATAAGAGGCTATGAACCACTGTAGGGTCTATTTTATGCCTACACGTGCACAAGGCACCCGCGGTACGCATTATTCAGCCGTGTACCAGTTTTTAGTGTCATTCAACCTAAATAAGTGAAATTTTATCCTTTTTCTAAACACTGTCTTTTTAAATCAACCTTACAGAATGATTTAAATTTTTCACACAATAATTAGTTTCAATCCGTACTTCTGTAGTCAATTGCTAATATTTTCAAACTCTATGTACCACACCTAATTCATTTTCCCGAAGGAAAATTCAGAAAACCCGGATATTATTCGTGGATGTTCGAAGTTTGGATCACACCTCTAAACGTGATTCAAACTTTGAACACTTTTTATTTATCTAATATCTTCGAAATAATGCATGAAACATTGTATTTTAACTATGCATTAGTACATATATATATCTTGCACTTACCTAATAATCGCGAAGTGGGAAGGTAAATGTTCTAAAATTGAAAAAAAAAATGCAAACGAAAAAACAGCTACTTTTACACGAAACGCTAAGAGTATGCGATCGAAGTTAAAATCTGAGTTCTCACTTTTTTCCAGTGCCTGCTGATTTCTTACAAGGAGTCCTACAGTTCAATATCATACCTCAACGGATAGAGGACATTCTAACGAACACGGTGGTGGTGTACAATAAGCATAATATTTTATTATTTTAGCGATACTAACGAGCATTTTATTCTGGAGTGTTCGAAGTTTGAGACTGTTCTAAGTTTGAATCAGAACGGTATATGCTGTGCTATCGACATGTTTTAAGAAAACAAATCTCTGAAATTATCCACGTTTGAAACCGCTCGTTTGTTGGTCAACCCTTTAGTCATGAATATTAGGCTTCTCCTTAGCTGACGCTTCTCAACAATAACGTATTTACCTTTGTATATGGATGCAAACCGTTTCGAAAATTTCAAGTTTCAAACAGTTCAGTGACATCCTTTCTGCATGCATCCAATGAACCAGTAAAAAACTGTATCATTGAGTTTTACGTCCCAAACCTCCAAAATTATAGGATATTTACTTGGACATTACGGAGTAAAACGACCAATTTTGAGCCCCGAAAACCCGAAAATTGTGTTTCTATTTTCATCTTATCTAGTACCTTTGATGGAAAAAAATAATCTCACCGCAATTCGAAAATCGGAATATCTCCGTCAAAAACGGTACCAAATTTCACTAATATATTGTTTAATTAATTGTTGCCTCTATCTAATTCGGTTCTTTCAAAACAAGGTAAATTAAAATGGAATCAAGCCGAAAGTCTGATTGCAAGCACCCCAACTTTCGACGACGGGAGCTTAAAAATTAAGCACAATAGTTGCCTGTGACTTGCAGCAGAATCAGAAAGCTTAGTTGGTGAAAGAAAGTTGATCGAGACTAACGAGATAATTACTATAACTTTGCACATATTGGATAATTTAGAGATGTAAACTCATTGTACTGTGAAAAAATCTGCTTATCCCTAAAAAATGCAACATACTAATATGACACTTTATTTTTTTGCCCCTTCACATTACGAAAATTTTTAAAGGGGGGGGGGGGGGTAACATAAACTTTTTTTCAAATTTGTATAAGCCTAAGTGAATTTAAAACAAGGCGAATTGGATGTTGAAATTGTACACAAAACGTGAAGCATTGAATCAGGACCCACGCGGTTTAAGACCCAAAGTACCGTGGATTTGGCGTCGACCATAGCCTCGAAACCAACGTGGTTAGCTCCAGCCGTCGGATGATTGTATCCTAACCCGACTGAGTAACACGTGCCTGGAAGGTTAGCGAATTCATCAGCAATTCATTCTCAACGCGCGGAACTCGTACGATTTAAAGCGACAGTCGCCACAGTGGTTGGAAACCTTAAAAACCTGACCAAACTCGTGACTTTAGTCATTACCTTGAAATGCGGTCAGGCATATATTAATATTTATTTTGAAACGATGATTCTACAATTGATGAAGGGACGGTAAGGGAAAGTAATGAAGAAGGATTTTTTCGGGTACCTATTACCCCCCCCTTCCTTTCCACCCTTCCCCTTCATTCCCGAAAAAATCCTTCTTCATTACTTTCCCTTACCGTCCCTTCATCAATTGTAGAATCATCGTTTCAAAATAAATATTAAAAACCTGGCCAAAACCTCCAAAATCGAAAGTTATCATTCATGACATATTCTGACATAATTACACGTAGAATAAGTCATTTTATCATATCCTGTAATATCAACTATCGATAATGTAGATTTGTGGTTTGGCGTACTGTCAAACGTCAGTGCATGAGAGACTCTTCGCTAGTGCGGCTTGCATACGTTTTGTGGCTCTCGGCAATAACGCATGTGGTTCGTTATTGCATTATCAACTAACAATCAACCAAAATGGATAACGTTTCTGAAGGAATGTAGTTCATTAGCGTTATATGGGAATTCAGTTTTTTTCGTTATATATATATACTTTTACAACACTTAAAGTTTCGTACGCACATGCTAGTTTTTTCAATTAGCGCACGCAATGAAATTGGCATTTACTTTTTGTGCCGCGAGGTGCCGTCGAATGTTATATATTTTTGTGAGCGTCAGATTGTGACGGTTCGAAGGGTGTGCAGCTTTTTTGCAACTATTTGCAACTCCACGAGAAAATGGAGATTTAGTGTTGACGCGCACTTGTAGGCGAAATCGGACGTGTGAGCTTTTGATGCTCCAAACAACCTGTGCTAGCTTTTAACTTATTTTTTGCTATTTTCCTATTCTTTACAAATAAATCGTTGATGGTGCAGAGCAAAGCCTAGGGGATAACCGTCTTTAGACACTACCCTTCTTTATCGACAAACTTCGCGAGTACAGGACAATTACGGGGCTAGTTCAACGATCCTACTGACTCTAACAGCACCTGATCCTTCTTAATGTGACAGATTATTAATAATAACTCTTACGATTCATTTTATAGCTTCTGCAAATTAACGAATTGGGCAATTCTAATGACTAAAATACTGCAAGACGTATTATTGAGCATTGGAAAGTGTCCGCACAAATTCTGGAGCTTGGAAATCGCGCAACATGAATATAAAACATCAAGGAAATATACGAGTGAGAAGATAATGGAACATATTTTTCGAAGAATGATTGCTTGCAATCGCGTTGTTGCGCTACACAACATTGAATGACACTGACATCGATAAAATCGGCGACGGTGATGAAAGTAGCAGTGATCATTCCGATTAATATTATTTTTTAAAGTAATGTTGCATAACCTAATAGAATATAGAATTTTGCGATTTTAATAGGGTAAATAAGGCGATTTTAAATTTGATTTGTTATTTAATTCAATTTTGTTTCTTGAAAAAGGGACCAAAAACGTGCTGAACCAGATATAAACTAAAAAGGACTAAAAGATACAAAAGTGGTCCTCCATATTGGTCAGCCATTTTACATTTTGAGTTTTATTGTTGAGCTCAACGACCTGAAAGTCACCTTTAGATGAAATTTGCAGCAAAAACTTTAAAATTTAACAAAAAAGGCCGCCATTTTGGGTCAGCCATTTTGAATTTCACATTTTCAATACCATTTTTGAAATCAGCAGCCCGAAAAACATGAAATCTCATCATCTTGAGGTTTTGGCCAAGAATTTTAAATTTCCGACCACTGTGAGTCGAGTAGAAGTTACGCGGACCTCGTAATCCAGCGTTGTATGCCAGTTTGTCAAGCAGCTAACATTGAAGCAAAAAGATTGAAAACATTGAAAAGAGAAGAGCGAAATGTTCAGATTCAATTCTTCATTGAATGCAATGGTGGCTTTGAAAATATATGGACAGGGGTTCATAAGTACAACGCCTGCAACCATTAACCTTCCTAATGCATTAGAAAAAAGTTACATATTATGCATTAAGGGTCGAAAACGACCCAAGTTTTGAAATTGCTCTCATTCATCCATTTTCAATCCGAATTTCGTTTTCTTTACCTCGTTTGAAAGCTATGGCCAAAAACTAGCACCCAAGGTATGTTGGGGAATATTTGTTGACTGATGGCCACTTCTGCGTCGGTTCCGGAACACCCACTACCAGGTCCCGGGGAACATTTTTATATTTTGAGATATTTCATTTTGCGGCACATCAAATCACATTGGCTTGATAAAATAAGATTAATGGAAGTGCAATGGGAACATTTTGGACCCAAGCGGCCATTTCCTCATTGGTTCTGGAACATCCGGTACCCGGTTTTCGAGGACAATTTTAAATTTTAGGATGATTTATCTTGTGACACGTCAAATTACATCAGCTTGATAACGTAAGACTATTGAAAGTATAATAAAGACATTTTGAAGGCAAATGGCTACATCAGGATTGGTCCCGGAACATCCGGTACCCGGGTTTTGGGGCCATTTTTGTATTTTAGGATAACCCATCTTGCGACACATCAAATCACATCGGCTTGATTAAATAACACTGATGAAAATAAAATAAGGTCATTTAGAAGCCAAATGGCCATTTTACCATCGGTTCCGGACTATCCGGTATCCGGGTTTTGGGGACATTTTTGGATTACAGGGTAATTCATCTGCCCCGAGTTACCCCGTTTTACGGTTCATTATAAATACCGGGTACCGGATTATATGCGACTGACGCCCCATTATACTTCCATTGTTGTTATTTTATCAACGCGATGTGATTTGAGGTGCCGCATGGTGAATTATCTCAAAAGCCAAAAATGTCCCCCGAAACTGGTACCGGATGACCCAGTACCGATGGTAAAGTGGCCATTTGGCTTCTAAATGACATTGTTTTACTTCCATCAGTCTTAATTTATCAAGCCGATGTGATTTGATATGTCGCATTATGAGTTATCCTAAAACACAAAAATGTCCCCAAAAACCGGGTACCGGATGTTCCAGGACCGATGCTGATGTGGCCATTTGCCTTCAACATGTGTTTATTATACTTTCAATAGTCTTACGTTATTTATTAGGGATATTTCATCTGACATAAAATATTGTCTACATGAATAAAATCTTATACTAAATTAAATCTGCGTAATCTCTGCGCAAACAAGCGCGACGGTTCACCAAAGTCAAACAATTCCTCCGCATTCGAAAAGGTCCTTACACATTCAGTAATTGGTTCGTTGTATCCAAACACAGTCCGATGAAATTGGGTCTGCAGTAAACCCGTCGAGCGCAGGGATCGTTGCGAAGCGCGAAAATTGATCATTGATAGTAAGTTAGGGGCGTCAATTTCACCATTAATAACTTTTGCTACAAATAATGCCTGTTGCACCTTGCGTCTATGTTCTAGTGTGTCTAGGTCGAGTAAACGGCATCTGTCTGCGTATGGGGGCAAGTCGTCAGGACTTCGCCAAGGGAGGTGTCGCAGTGCTAGTCGGACAAACCTCCGTTGCACACGTTCAATGTGCAGGTTCCAAGTTAGCTGCTTTGGAAACCAAACTAGGCTGCAATTTTCTAATAGCGGACGAACAAGGGCGCAGTACAACGATTTAAGACAGTGGGCATCCTTGAAGTTCTGACCAATCTTAAAGATGAATCCGAGCTGCCGTGATGCCTTGGAGATAATTGATTCACGATGCACATTGAACGTCATTTTTGTGTCCAGCAGGACTCCAAGGTCGTTAACTCGGTTCACTCTGCGTAACTCAATACCATCAACGGTGTAACCAAAAAGGATCGGGTTTTTAATGCGGTGAAAGCTCATAACTTCACATTTGGCAACGCTTATAATCAGCCAATTTTGTTTGCACCAGCTCGAAAACAAATCAAGCAAACCCTGCAGTCGACGGCAGTCATCTATATTTCCTATCGAGGCAAATAGTTTCAGGTCATCGGCGTACACTAACCTACAGCCAGTACCCAAAAGCAGCGCAATATCGTTGAAGAACAACAAGAAAAGCAATGGTCCCAAATTACTGCCCTGAGTAACTCCAGACTTATTAGTAAACACAGATGAAACAACGGATCCAAGTTTTATACGAAGCACTCTGCCACTGAGGTATGAGTTCAACCATTTCACCATTTGTTGAGAAGCACCGAGTCGAGATAGTTTCCGCAAGAGTATTGTATGGTCAATTCTATCGAAAGCAGCTTTCAAGTCTGTATAGATGACATCAACTTGTTTCTTGTCATCCATTTCCGAAATACACATCGATGTGAACTCTAGCAGGTTAGTGCATACAGACCTACCGGGCATAAAACCATGCTGAGCCGTTGAAATGTAATTCCTAGTGCAGGACAGCATCACGCTACTCACTATTATTTCAAACAGTTTTGATGATGCAGAAAGACTGGTGATTCCACGGTAATTCCTCACATTGTGACGATCACCCGATTTGAATACCAAGAACATGAACGACTGTTTCCAAATGGCGGGAAATTTGCCTTGTTCAAAAGATTTATTAAAAATAGAACATAACGGATTGGCCAGCACTGCAATGCAACGACTCAAAACTACGGCTGGGATACCATCAGGCCCCGCAGAAAAGGAGCGCTTTAGTTTTTTGGCGGCAGTTATCACCATGTCAGTAGTAATGGTAAACAAACCCAAGTCCACCAAATCGGCCGGAACAGGTGCAGCAGCAATTCCAGCAATACTATCGGGAGCAGTTTCATCAGCGAAAACTGAGGCGAAGAATTTCGCAAACATCTCGCAGGAGTCAGAGATTGAGTTCGACTCAACGTCGTCGTAATACACGTTGGAAGGGATAGAGGAACATTTCCTTTTAGAGTTGACAAAGTTCCAGAATTTTTTCGGCTGCTTCCGAAAATCGGACTGCACACGCAGTACATACAATTTGTATAATGAAGCATTCAGACGGCGGTATTTATCACTGGCAAGCTTAAAATTGCGTCGAGTCAAAGCTGTTCTCCAACGGCGAAGGGCACGCTGGGCGCTGTTGCGTAAACATTTCAGTTGTCGGAGGCGAGGAGTGCACCATGCGGGGGTGGCTGGTCGTCTTACAAACGGCAAATGCAAACTCAACCACTGAGATATGGTATTGCAAAACTGTGAAGCCATTTCATCAACATCTTCACCAACAAATAGAGAACTCCAATCAGTGTACGTTAAGTATTCATTCAGGGCAGCGAAATCGATTTTCCTATAGTTCAATTTGCTCACATCATCACCAAAAGCATCTCCAATGGCAGTATTGTTGTGCACTGGCAGTGACAAAACAAGAGCAGGGTGGTGCGGATCGATAGGTACCAGCGGAGTGATACAACTATCAACCGTAAGCATGCAATCCGAAGAACAAAACACTAGGTCTAGAATACGGCCGAGATAGTTTCGCTGCGTATTTACTTGAGAAAGGTTCAAAAAATTCATTCCGTTCATTCCGAGATGAAATTTGACGTGCCGCAATAGAAATCATCCTAAAATTCAAAAGTGGCCTCAAAAACCAGGTACCGGATGTTCCGTAACCGATGGGGAAGTGGCCATTCGGGTCCAAAATGTCCCCATTGTACTTCCACTAGTCTTATTTTATCAAGCCAATGTGATTTGATGTGCCGCAAAATGAATTATCTCAAAATATAAAAATGTTCCCCGGGACCTGGTAGTGGGTGTTCCGGAACCGACGCAGAAGTGGCCATCAGTCAACAAATATTCCCCAACATACCTTGGGTGCCAGGTTTTGACCATATCTTTCAAACGAGGTAAATAAAACGAAATTCGGATTGAAAATGGATGAATGAGAGCAATTTCAAAACTTGGGTCGTTTTCGACCCTTAATGCATAATATGTAACTTTTTTTGCTGTGGCTCTTTTAGATGTCGCTGAAAGCTGAAACTCCCCCACAATGCTAATTTTCCAAAGTTAGGAAAAGTCAGAAAATTTCAAGTCTCTAGCTCGTACCGTTACTGAGTATCAAGCTTTGTAAGTATGCCGATGGGTCGAAAACGACCCCAATGCACTAGGAAGGTTAAGGCATAGAGATTTCTTTTAAAAATCACTTGTGTCACACAAGTTGTGTGCATCATGAAGGTTGAAATAGTAATGAATGACTAGCCCACAGATTATTGTATTGAATATGATTATGCGTAGCTTGACATGTTTCAATAATCTTACTTTGACTCGCTTGTTGCCTTTAAAAGGGCCATTGGTTACAAATAACATTAAAGCCAAAGCATGTTTATCGTAAATATGACATGTCCTTCTCTTTTGATATGAATGGCAACAGGCACGTAAGTTAGCGGCGTGGATTCACCTCTTTTGCTCCGAGAAGGTTTTACTAGTTTACTTTCGCAGCTTACCGCTTGTTACATAGCAGAAAATATGGCTTATACCCAAAAACTCAGAGGGGTTGTGCACAAGACACGACCGCATAGGTGACGTAGGACCACGTAAGTCTCTTTGTAGCGATAGTAGGATGTATCCATGTACATAGGGGAACCGGGGGTAAAATGAACACCATTAGCAATTTCGCCATTTTCTCCCCCAGGAATCAACCAAATGCTGAACGCACTATATGAATTGAAAGCAGGATTCATATTCCACATATAAATATATAGAGATGTCTGAAAAAAGGCTATTTGTCATGAAAAATTCCTTATTTTCGAAAGCGTCACATTCGAGCCTGATTTTTTTCCTGTGGGTAAAATGAACATGCAGTGCGGGCAAAATGAACATGTCATAAAAAACTAAAGTTAACATGCAGTTTGGATAAATTAAACATTATTTTACATTATCATTGTTCTACATAAGCCGCAGATATTCAACAGGGTTGTTGGAATTAAAATGGCACTCCACAAAGTTAACACAATGTGTCTTCGCCATGTTCATACAATGCTTGACTTTTAACTCGCATGATTTTCCAGCACTCGGTTATTTTCCGTCATTTTTCGAGAGACTCGATCATTTCGTGGCTGCTGATAAATGGAAAATAAAATATCATTATACACACTGTTCATTTTGCCCCCATTGTGAGGTGTTCATTTTACCCCCAAAACACCAATTGTTTTCAATTGTTTATAATAAACAAAATGTTGATAAAAATATTTGGAATTTTCGACAGATCCGCATGATAGTGATAAGCAAACAACACTAAATGATACCAATAGTCGAAATTTAATTTGTTTCGCCAAAATGGCTTATTTACTCATAGTGGAAATTACTATCGGCGTCAGATTTCAGCAAATATTTTTTACTTTTTCAATTTTTTTCACACTGGAAAGCTTATAATCACCACATAATGTCTGTAAACTATACCTATTGATCTGGAACAGATTTTAATCGGTTTACTGGGAATTTGCGTGCCTGTTCATTTTAGCCCCCCCCCCCTTCTCATGTTACCCACAGTTCCCCTAATAATACGATTCTTCATGTATACAAGGATGTATACATCCATAACGTTTATCAAAGTAGAAACATTGTATACATTCAATCCTCAACCGATTTTGGAGTTATATCCATGAATTGATAGAATCTATTTTATTAAAACGAAACCAAGTTAGTAACTAAACCAAACTGTAAATAAATTTGTATGAAATGTTTCTACGTTGAATAGTGCTTTTCCTCTGGTAATCGGTAGACGGTACGCGCGAGTTTTCAAAAAGTTGAAAATTTTGCGCAACTTTTCTGCGGCTTTTTTTTTTTTTTTTCCGTGTTGGGGACTTACCACTGCGACCATTATTTTGATCTATTGTGGTGTGTCCTCTTTTAATTTATGCCATGTCGTATCAGTGAGCTATCAAAGTTTGATGAGCCACCTCAACTACTGTTGGCATTTATCCCAATCAGGTGATGCATTTCGTATGAAATTTATCACTTGATTAGGAGCAGCATTCCAAATATCACAGGGCTGAGTCAGCCCCTTATCAAGATATCTACGTCGTTTATGATATAGTGCAACACAGTCGCACAACAAATGTTCGGAGCTTTCAATTTCATGATTACAAAAGCGACAGTTAGCTTCATTAAGTTTACCGATGAGTTTCAGGTGGTACTTACAAGGACAATGTCCTGTTATCAAACCGGTGTATGTGCTCAAGTCGGATTTTGAAAGGTTTAATAGTTTTTGTGATTGAAGAGCATTTGGCTCTATGAAACGTTTCGATTGCCGGGCATTCGAGGTAATATTCCAGTTAGACTGTACCTTTAGTTTTTCCAAATTCCTAAGTTCCATTTTAAGGGCACATGAAGATAGTCCAAAAAAGGGTTCGGGTCCTATGAACTGCATGGATGACCCCTTCTTTGCCAATTGATCAGCAGTTTCGTTCCCTTTGATTCCGCAGTGACCAGGAACCCAATAGAGGTTGACCATATTGCGACAGGAAAGTTTTTCCAACAGTTTTATGCATTCCCACACCAGTTTAGAAGTGTGAGTTTTTGATTTTAAAGCATTCAATGCTGCTTGACTATCCGAGCAAATGCATATATTTGCATTTTTGTAGTTTCTTTTTATGCAGATAGATACACACTCTAGTATTGCATATATTTCTGCTTGAAATACAGTGGGATGTTTTCCCATTGAAACTGAAACGTTAATCCCTGGGCCTGTTATACCAGCACCTGCCATGTTATTTTGTCTTGATCCGTCTGTGTAGAACACCAGTGATCCTGAGCGAAAGTTAGGTTCTCTGGCATTCCAATCAGAACGCGTAAAATCAAGAACACGAAATTTGTGATCGAAGTAGTTACGCTTAGGCATATGGTCTTCGTTCATTAATATTAAGGGATTTATGGAAAACTCTTTGAGAATACTCAAGTGTCCAACGAGATCCCCATCGAAGAACCTCATGGATCGCTTGAGCCTCAAAGCACTTTTCATAGCATCCAATTGGATGAATTGATGTAGAGGAAGAAGATTGAGTAGAGCTTCTAAGGCTTTAGAGGGAGTGCTACTCATAGCTCCTGTTATGGAGATGGTAGCAAGCCTTTGTAACTTGTTCAACTTAATATGAGCCGTTTTTTGTTTTGTTTTCGGCCACCAGATAAGCGATGCATAAGTGATTCTAGGTTTAACTATTGCTGAGTATATCCAGTAAATCATATTTGGTTTAAGACCCCATTTTTTACCGAAGGTTCTTTTACAGACCCAAAAAGCATTTATTGCTTTACTTGTTTGTTGTTCGATATGCGTGTTCCAACAAAGTTGTTTATCTAAGGTAACGCCCAAATACTTGACATCTGTAGATAGAGACAACTTTACGTCTCCTAGTTTTAAATCGGTGAAAGACACTTTGCGTCTTTTAGTAAATGGCACAATTGTTGTTTTCGTAGGATTTATGCTCAATCCCTCGCATTTACACCATGATAATGTGAAGTTTAATGCGCTTTGCATTCTATCAGAGATGATGGTATCGTACTTTCCGCGGACTATGATAACAATATCATCCGCAAATCCGATTGTTTCAAATCCTTTATGCTTCAGTTTAACGAGAAGATCATCAACTACTAGAGACCATAAAAGAGGGGACAGGACACCCCCTTGAGGACAGCCTTTGACAGCTATTACTTTTACTTCTGTGTCTCCAAGATTAGCTGATATTTCCCTGTTTGATAGCATTTCCACAATCCAATCGATTATACTTACATTGAAGCCACGATTTCTCATGGCATTCTTCATCGATACGAAAGATGCATTATCAAAAGCGCCTTCAATATCAAGAAATGACGCTAAAAGAATTTCTGCGGCTTACAAAAGGACACGGATAAAGCATTTACAACCTGCAGACGTATTGGAAGTCGCAGAAAATGTCGCCTGTGACCAGAAAACTTATTACCGTCATTGGTTGGTCGTCCGCAATGGCGAAAAATTCAACTTTTCCCTCGTTGACTGTGTTAATTATGGTATTAACTGGGCAAGAAAATATAATAAACTATTCAATCGTTGTGTGGCCCTTAAAAGAACCGATTGTTTGATTATTATAACTCCTGCTTGCAATAAACTTGCACTAACGCATTTAACGTAATTCTCTGTTCGGTAAATTGGAGTACCGATAACCGCTAACCAGGCTTGTTGCAACGGACCAACCGGAAAGCCTCAGCAGCTATGCGATCAACGAAACCGTTCGTGTATGGTCCTGAATCACGATGAAATACCACTCCAAGTGGCCAGCTGCAAGTGACGTGCGATCCTACTAGTCGTTTTGTTTTCGCGAGCAGCATGTTTCCTGCCAATTCCATAACTTCAGCAGCCAGATATGCCATCACGGCTACGAAATGAACCACCAGCAACAAGCGAACAAAACCACGAGGTGATCGGTTAAAATTATTTGATAAGAAGTGAATAATCAGATCAATCTAATTTAAATAGAATTAAAATCAGTGAGTGAAAATTCCTTAAATCTTCATGAACATATGTTTCGTTCTTAAAAGGACGGTTTTTCGAAAATTTAAGCCTACTTTTCCGTCTTCTTGGGCAGCAACAAAACAGTTTAGATGTTGGGAAAGACACTTCTCATAGCAGTGGTGACACGGGACAGCAATTTGTTCAACTCTACGTTGTTGCGGAAGGCCAGCTGCAAGTGACGATAATTCTGATCGTTTCGTTGTCGCGAGCAGCATATTTCCTGCCACTTCCAGAACTTCAGCAGCCAGATATTCCTTCACGGCAGCGAAATGAGTGCTCCAGCTCCAACACCTCGCTTGATGAATTTGCATGTCTTCGTTGCCTTATCCGTGGGAAGCAGCAACAGCTGAAGCTCAACAATTTTCGATCGGATTCTATAGGACGCAAATTAAATACAATCATAAGGAAGCTTAACCCATAGCTTATATCGTATATATTTCTGTCATCCGTGCTAGGGAAGCACTGACGAGGGAAGGCAAAAATATGAAAATAATTCAAATTTTCAAAATCAATTCAAAAACAAAAAATTTTCTAATTCAATTTCAAAAACTAAATCAATAGTTTTCTATATTTTCAATATTTTCAATCGATTTTCCGATCAATTGGTGTAAATATCTTGGAAATCTATTGAAAATTGACTGAATTATAACGCTTCACCGAAGCGTGAAAACCCGTTTCTACTTTGATGACGTCATTTCCAACAACCAATCACGAAGCGAGAATTCTGGTAAAACATAGGTTCATTATTTTCAATTTTTCAATAGTTCAACATCAAGAATCCACACTTTTCTCAATTCTTGGTCAATTCTTAGAAGATTTTCCAACCGATTGGTGTAAGAATATTGAAAATCGATCGGAAAACCGCTGATGTATTAGCGCTCAAAACCTTTCATTTTGCGTGACGCTCGCATTTTTCGATTTTTTGGAATGACACCCTATATCAAAACTTGTCGTAAGACGTAGTCCTACGTCAAAAATTCTGTTTTATTTGTATGACAGTCCTTATCCTGCTACCACAGGAGTGAGGGGCTCAAACCATCATTAAATTAATTCATGCCTCCAAAAACCCCTACATGCCAAATTTGGTTCCATTTCCTTGATTAGTTCATGAGTTGTGAGGAAATTTGTTTGTTATTTGTATGAGAGCCCCCCCCCCCATCCTAAAGAGAGGAGGGGTCTCAATTCACCAAAGAAAAAATTCTTGCCTTCTGAATCCCCCACTTGCCAAATTTGGTTCTATTTGCTTGATTAGTTATAGAGTTATGAGGAAATTTGTATGCAATTTGTATGGAATCCCCTTTTTAAAGAGGGCAAAGGTCCTAATTCACCATAGAAAAAATTTCTGCCTCCAAAAAACCCCACATGCCAAATTTGGTTCCATGTGCTTAATTAGTTCTCGAGTTATGAGGAAATTTGTGTTTCATTTGTATGGGAGCTCCTTCTCTTACAGCGTCCATAAAATTGCTCTCTCGCCTCCTCCTTAAAATTGCTGGTCACTTTATTTATCCAACGACATATAAATTGTTTAGTTTCGTTCAGTAGTTTAGTAGTTATTAGCATTTGAAATCTTTCATTCAAACGTTACACTTCTATTTTCGTTTTCACAAAGTGGTACCCAGTCCCAGTATAATAAACAAACACGTAGTCCTATGCCAAAAATTCATGCTGGTCACAGAAGGTATGGCGCTTTACTTCCTGAAATAGCAGCTTATTTACGAGAGTCTCCAGTAGCTTCGATCCTGCGGATATAAACGTAATTCGTTCGGTAGTTTCTTGAAAACATGGAACAAAAACGTATACTTCCATGAATCTGGGAACAAGACTGTATCAGCGACAGATCGCCAATTGCGGTTAAGGGAGCGCATAACGTTCTGTACATTTCTTGAAGATGATCGGTGGTATGCCATCTGATCCCGATTGTAAAGATAGTTTTAGCTTCTTAATTGCAGCTGCAACATCTGTTTCGAAAAAACCTATGTCTCGCGTCTCAAGTATTCCTTCTGGTACATTTCGAAGGACAACGTCGATTATTCGTGAAGCAACAGGTTCAGTCTTGGATACACTGGAGAAATGGTTTGCAAATGAATGGCAGATTCCATCTGTAGAACACGCTGTAACTGTCCAATGCGACATGCGACATTATCGATGCAACTCCTCACTCTTTCCGTTTACCATTCATAAACGACCAGAACCGTTTCGAATTCCGCTTCAGATTTTCTTGAGAACGCTGCACGTGTAAAGCGTAAAGTAATTAATTGTAGATTCTGTAGCTGTTTCTGGCAGACATGAACTCTCGTTTCATATACGGGTTGCGATGGTTAGAGTAGTGCCGAAGAGCTTTACCACAATCTTTTTTTAATGCTCGTAACCACTGATTGGCCCATGGGACTTCTGTTTGGGACGAGTTGCAGGCACTTGTAAACTGAATAATTCATTCAATGTGACTATTAGATTGTCAACCGTTACATTGATACTGTTGGCACTGTACAACATCGCTAAAGAACAGCCTAACGCCAGCACATGTGTCAAAATCTTTGTGGACTTAGTGTGGGAGACATCGCTTACCTCCTTAGTGGAGAGTTTAGCTAGTCGTTGCCGTCCAACATCAAGTAGGTTTCGTCATCCTTCGCTGGAAAGATGTTTTTCACCAGTACCTTCAGCCGTGATTGCCTGATGCTCACATATGGCCGACCTCGACTGACGCATCTACATAAAAATGTTCATTTTGGCGAGATACTTCCTCACTGTTTGGCTCCGCAAAGCGCGGAAGGATGCACCTTGCTCTCGGTGTCCCTTTTCAGTTTCTGCTGCACTTAACCTTTCTCCAGAAGGTAGAGGATGCTGTATGTGCCGAATTGGCTATATCCGGCGGACACAAATTGTTCTACAATGTCCAACTTCTTCACTCCGTGCTTCAAATGGCAGTACGAACAATGCATCGAGTGTAGTTGCTTGACTGTTTTCGTCATGGTCGCTGCGATTGAAGTGCAAATAACGCTGTCAAATTATTTCTTTGCACGATATGTTACATAAGGTGATACATAAGGTACATTTATGACCAGTTGGCTGAGTAACCGCGTGTAAAATCGCTAAAGTTTATTTTTATGTGGGCTGGTAAACGGCTGAATAATGCGTACCGTCGGTGCCTTGTGCACGTGTAGGCATAAAATAGACCCTACAGTGGTTCATAGCCTCTTATTCAGCAACTCTTATTCCTACCTCCTCGTGGTACCAGCCGGGATACGAGCAACTTTGGTGGAGATCGGGTAACCAACCCCGGTGGAAGCCAAGGTCGTATGCTGACAGGAAAGGAAGGGTTATTTCGTTGGCCCTCCGGCGAAACAGGGAGTTGGTGTAGCAGGCTTTGCAAGCCGTCGCCACGAAAAATACTAAAGCACGGAACGAAGAACAAATATATTCTTACTGGAACAATCAGAATAGACCCACGCGACGAAAAAGGACTATGGATTGGAAACTCGGGACGTGGAACTGCCGATATCTCAACTTCCAAGGGAGCACTCGAGTGCTCTCCGACGTATTGAAGAGCCGCAAGTTCGACGTCGTAGCGCTGCAGGAGGTGTGCTGGAAGAGCTCAACGGTACGTACGTTCAGAGATGGACATACCATCTACCAGAGCTGCGGCAACACACACGAGCTGTGTACAGCTTTCATAGTGATGGGCGAGATGCGGAAACGGGTAATTGGGTGGTGGCCAATCAATCCTCGAATGTGCAGGTTGAGAATCAAGGACCGATTCTTCAACATAAGCATCATCAACGTGCACAGCCCTCGCCTCACAAGTACCGATGACGACAAGGATGAATTCTACGCGCAGTTGAAGAGTGAATACGACCGCTGCCCAAACCATGATATCAAGATCGTCATAAATGACAATGGGTCATCAATGATCAATGGGATTTCAATGCTCAGGTCGGCCAGGAGGAGGAATACAAACCGATGATTGGAAGGTTCAGTGCACACCAGCGAACCAATGAAATGGGCCTAAGACTTATCGACTTTGCCGCCTCCAAGAATATGGCCGTACGTAGTACCTTTTTCCAGCACAAAATCCATCACAAGTACACCTGGAGGTCACCAAATCAGACAGAATCACAGATCGACCACGTTTTGATCGACAGTCGGCACTTCTCAGACATTATCGACGTCAGATCCTATCGAAGCGCTAACGTTGACTGGGACCACTACCTAGTGATGGTTAAGATGCGCCCAAGACTCTCCGTTGTGAACAACATTCGGTACCGACGCCAGCCTCGATTAGATCTCGCGCGGCTGAAGCAGCCAGACGTCGCCGCAAACTACGCGCATTCACTCGATACTGCACTACCGGAAGAGGACGAGCTGGACGAAGCCCCTCTCGAGGACTGTTGGAACACTATCAAAACAGCCATCATCAGTGTAGCGAAGAGCTCCATCGGGCATGTGACCCGGAATCAGCGGAACGATTGGTTTGACGATGAATGTAGGAGGGTGATGGATGAGGAGAACGCTGCGCGGGCGGCCAAGATGGGCAGTGCCACACGACAGAACGTGGAAAGACACAAACAGAAGAAGATGCAGCGAACCCAAATCTTTCGGGAGAAAAAGCGCAACCAGGAAGAGCAGGAATATGCAGAGTTGAAGCGGCTGCATCGTTCTCAGGAAACGCGGAAGTTCTACCAGAAACTGAACGGTTCCCGCAAAGGCTTTGTGCCGCGAGCCGAAATGTGTCGGGATAAGACTGGCAGTATTCTGACGGACGATCGTGAGGTGACGGATAGGTGGAAGCAGCACTTCGACGAACACCTGAATGGCGTCCAGGCCGAAAACCATGGCGGCGGAGAAAGCGATTTCGACGGTGCAGCAAACGGGGAAAAGGTGCCAGCCCCAACGATAGGCGAAGTTAAGGAGGCCATCATGCAGCTAAAGAACAACAAGTCAGCTGGAAAAGATGGCATCGGAGCGGAGCTTATTAAAATGGGACCAGAAAAGCTGGCCGTTTGTCTGCACCGACTAATTGTTAGAATTTGGGATACGGAACAGCTACCGGAGGAGTAGAAAGATGGGGTTATCTGCCCGATCTACAAAAAGGGCGACAAGTTGCACTGTGAGAACTATTGAGCGATCACCGTTCTCAATGCCGCTTATAAAGTGCTGTCCCAAATCATTTTCCGCCGTCTATCACCAATTGCGAATAGATTTGTGGGAACTTATCAAGCCGGCTTCGTCGAAGGTCGGTCTACAGCGGATCAAATATTTACACTGCGGCAAATCCTCCAAAAGGGCCGTGAATACAGAGTTCCCACGCATCATTTATTCGTTGACTTCAAAGCCGCATATGATACCATCGACCGGAAAGACCTATGGAAAATCATGGACGAGAACAGCTTCCCCAGGAAGCTCATCAAACTGATTAAATCTACGATGGATGGTACACAGTGCTGTGTTCGGATTTCGGGTGGATTGTCAAGTTCATTCGAATCACACAGAGGGCTTCGTCAAGGTGATGGTCTTTCATGCCTGCTGTTCAACATAGCGCTACAAGGTGTTATGAACCGAGCGGATATCAACACGTGGGCAGGCATGGGTAAAACACCGAACCGAGCTTACACGTGGGCACCATTGCTCAAAACCACTCAACAAACTTAATTTCGTTTTGCACGCCGTTCCCGTACATGCAAACAAACACGGAGTGTAAGAAGCATTACACCGGTGGCGTTAGGTTTAAAAAATGTTCAGTCTGTTTTCAATTACACACGGTTTCCGAGTGTTACCGATATCGGAATCCACCGTAGGCGAGTACTTTCAAGCTTGCAAAAACACGCATGGAGGCGCTTCATACTTATTCCAATTGGCCGTGTGAGTGAAAGAAATAGAAAAGTAAAAAGACAGTTCAAAGACAGAGAAGTTCACGCTGGTCGTCCAACATATATCCGAGAAACTTTTACGAAGTAGAAATACACGCCATCCCGAGTGTTTCCGAAGTGTTAAAACCCGGTGTGCAAAAAACAACACTGAAAAGGCTAGCGGTTGCTTTTTCACAGCGTACGGGTTGTTTTATCAGGCACGGCAACTGCGTACCGTCTCAAATAAACTTCGTGGTAGTTTTCAAATGCGGCACGCAGTTTGGTTCAGTTTTTAGACATGCCTGCACGTGGGGCACGATATTCAACAAATCTAGTCAATTCGTCTGCTTTGCCGATGACATGGATATTATCGGCAGAACATCTGTGTGGCTGAACAGTACGCCAGACTAAAGCGCGAAGCAGAAAAGATTGGCTAAATACGTCTAAAACAAAGTACATGCTGGTCAGCGGAACCGAGGCCGAACGACACCGCTTGGGCAGTAGTATATTGATCGTCGGCGATGAGTTTGAGGTAGTCGATGAATTTGTCTACCTTGGCTCACTGGTAACGGCGGACAATGATACCAGCCGTGAGATTCGGAGGCGTATTATCAGCGGAAGTCATGCTTACTATGGGCTCCACAAGCAATTGCGGTCGAGCAGACTAAGTCCCCGTACAAAGTGCACCCTGTACAAGACGCTTATTAGACCGGTTGTTCTCTACGGGCATGAAACATGGACAATGCTCGAGGAGGACCTGCGAGTGCTCGGAGTCTTCGAACGACGAGTGCTAAGAACGATCTTCGGCGGCGTACAGGAGAACGAAGTATGGAGGCGGAGGATGCACCATAAACTCGCACAGCTCTATGGCGAACCCAGTATCCAGAAGGTAGCTAAAGCTGGACGGATACGATGGGCAGGGCATGTTGCAAGAATGCCGGACAACTACCCTGCAAAGATGGTGTTCGCCTCAAATCCAGTAGGAACAAGACGACCAGGAGCGCAGCAAGCAAGATGGTTAGACCAGGTGGAGCGAGATCTGGCGGAGAGTACTCGGTGTCCGAGGAATTGGAGAGCGGTAGCCCTCAACCGAGTTACATGGAGAAATTTTGTTCAACAGGCTTTGTCTTAAGACGGCAAGCCACCTAAGTAAGTAAGTAATGTCCAAAAATTAACAATTGTCGACAGATATTTGCCTAAATAGTGCATATATGCTTAATCAAAACGTGGTAATTTTTGGGTAATTTAGAATTAGTGATTAGCGATTAGCGAAACTTTTGCTAATCTGAGTTTATCGATTAGCGTTTGGGGGTTATCGAGCTAACTTTTTCGGTTAGCGGTGCCCACAACTGCTGCTATCCCATCGTTATAATTACATTTGATCCCTGATTATTTCTTAGATTAAAACCTTGTGCTTATTCACATTTTAGTGCATAACTACATTTTACAAAACGGTTTAGTAAAGCACATATTCCTGTATGTATATATCAATCCTAAACTAATTCAGGGAACACAAAAGTCTCATTCTTACATTTCTGTATCAGAAAATAAAATGAAAGTTAAACTCTGCTCAAACTGTATTAAAAATGATGTCAAAACTGGGTAACAAATAACAAATAACTGCCACAAAGATGGTTTAGTTATAATGAACATTAATTAAACAGTGGTATACCAATTATATCTACACCTTATTTAATCTACTCCCGATTTTAGGTACCCCCGATTATGTCTACCATTTACATTCCTTTTGATCTACGTTTTTTAAAATTGTCATTTCAACCGTGCGGTATGAAAATTTGGAAGGTTTCACGAATTTATGAACAGAGAATATTTGTTTGTATTTCATAGTTAACTACATGACATCTGTGGTATGTAGTTATGCACAGAATGGGTATAAAAATGCTAGTATCAAATACGCAGAGAAACTTCCATTTATTTTGTAACGCTATCGAGCACACCTCCTCTATGTTGAAAACTGTGGCTTGCCAGCCTTTCTTTCCTTAAAAATTAATAACTTTTGAATAATTCAACCAATTTTAATGAATTTATTATCAAATAAAAGATATTTTAATAAACTTTTCAGGAAAAAAACATTAAACTTCAAAGTTCAAAGTTTTTTGTGATCACATAAACAGTTTTGTGAGAGCCTGGAACCACTTTATAACCACTTGAAATATTCGTTTATGTATTCATTACATGGAATGGAATTTAATTTAATTTAATGGAAAACTAGTGGTTTACATAAGATATACAAAAACGAATATGTAACGAAACCTCTCAAATATAGATTATTAATAATAAATATGTAACATTTTTAGTTTTTGAGAAATTTTTTTTAAGAAATAAAGTTGCGAAAATGCAATGCATTCATATGGTGTTTTATTTTTACTTGCGATAACGAACCAGCAATGCATTTCTTTGTCAAAAATACCCTTTTTATTAGGTACAATTAAAAACAAATACTAGCGTTGTGACCTAGCCTTTCTACTGCAACCAAAAATACATCTATAATTGAGTTGATTATATTTTTAAATAACAGTTGCTTAGTCCGCAAAATCCTTATTTAATAGTAAAATGCGTGTAATAATTATATTTCCGGAGTGATTCGCGATTACGGCGCAACTAGCAAAATATAAACAAATAGTTTTATTGCACCATCAGTCTTAAAAAGACCGATAATATTGTACCTTGCAGCAATTTTACGAGTCCTACGCAAATTCATTTTTTAATAATAATTATCCTGTACTTACTAAATACATTGAAAATATGCTTGTCAAGCAAGGAGGGGTGCATTGGGGAAGCAATAACGAAACACTGATGGTTCAAATTGCTAAATTGCAAACAAGTGTGGAAGACGTAGAAAATAACCACGCTAATAATTTTTGCGTTGGACTCTAAATTGGTGCAAACTCCGCAATATCCATGGCAAGAATCCTTTCTTCTGTTTTAATCGATAGAATTATTTAAAACAAGTTTTAGTGAAGGGCGATAGAAGTATTTAATCAAAACAAAAGACAATTTGCAGTTTAGCCCCTTTCATTGTTATGAAGTAACAGGCTTATTTGCAAATCGTTTTGTAAACAGGCGATAGTAAAGAGCGAAACTGCGTTGTTTTAAAAACACAGGCGCACGTAAACAGGCGAAACTAAATAAAAAAAATCAAAGCAAGGCGAAACAGGGCTGGGTGAATCTCATTGTCAAAATGCTTTGAGGTTTATTTCAAGGGTTTCAACTGGAAGACTTAGATTTTGAGCTTGAATGCACAGATTTAATGCAGTATTGCTGTGAAATTATAAGATTGCTTTATTCTACACCAATTTATGTCTTTGGACTCGATTTTTGTCATTTTTATTTAAATTACGACTTGAAAATGTAGAGGAGGGGCGGTAAAGACGGACACCTTAAGGTAAAGACTCAATATCTACTCAAATATAACTGTATTGATCGCAATTTTCATACAAACTGAACCTTTAAGTCTCTGTCTAATAAAGTTACAATGTGTGCTAGAAAATTTCTTCCAAAATTTATACTTTTTTAATATTATAAAATTATGTATAAATCAGAGTTTCTGCGCTTGGGCGGGAAAGACGGACACTCGCATAAAAATGCCACGCGTCGTCGAATTATCAGTATTAAGAAAGATTAACTTATTTCATTATGTATTTAGGAAAGAATTGGTTTGGTGACCCTTCGCGATCCCACCTTTAAGCGAGAAAATAAAATGGTTTCCTTCAATATTTTAATTGGTGACGAATTAATCGTTTCTAAAAGTTAGCCTATTCCCACTGTTATATGACTTCTAGTTACTTTTACATACATAATATGTATGGGCAAAATGGGTTGTGTGTGTGTGTGTGTGTGTGTGTGTGTGTGTGTGTGTGTGTGTGTGTGTGTGTGTGTGTGTGTGTGTGTGTGTGTGTGTGTGTGTGTGTGTGTGTGTGTGTGTGTGTGTGTGTGTGTGTGCAGCTCTTTTTCTATCGCCTGTTTCTCGGATATGGCTGAACCGATTTATACGCTATTAGTCTCATTTGAATTGTTTCGTGGTCCGATATTTCGTTGAAGAGTTATAAGCAAAAATGTGAAAACTGCGGGACACGATTTCCTCCGGAACCACACAACCGATTTCAATGATCTTACAGGCTTCATTCTCGGTGTTTTGCTCAGTAGATGCTCATTTGACTACAGCGCCTCAACTAAACAGAATTCGAAAAAGTAGTGTAAAGGGCAATTGTAGAGCTAATTATTACCTACATTATTGTTGAATAAAGTCTATTTTTATCTTTTGTATTTACAGCGCTATGCGATTGCTACCCCGTTGGTAGCCAAATGAGCGATATTTTTGCTACCAACGGGGTAGCAGTCCCATTGCGCCGTAAATACAAAAAATAGAACTATACTTTCTTCAACAATCATGTAGGTAATAATTAACTCTACCATTGCCCTTTACACCACTTTTTCGAATTCTGTTTAGTTGAGGCGCTGCAGTCAAATGAGCATTTACTGAGCAAAAAACCGAGAATGAAGCCTGTGATCTTAGTACCAAATGAAAGCTCTTGTTACCATAAAAATTTTCAGGAAGTTTTATTGAAAACAAACAAGTAGTTTTAAAGTTATGCTTAAAAACGTGTTTTGACAAGGTAATAATTATCGCCTGTTTCTCAGAGATGGCCGAACCGATTTATGCGCTATTAGTCTCATTTGAAAAGTAGTATAGACTAATAGATCACCATTGAATTGTTTTTCGATTGGACCTTTAGTTTGAAAGTTATGAGCAATTAAAGTTACACGTTAAAATTTACAATAATTTATAGCGATTTTAAACAAGATAATTTATTTAGTTTCAGTTATTTTAGTATTAAACGAGAGGTCTTAATACTGCAAATGTATCTGCCAAATTTCATAAGGATTGGTTCTACTGGTCAAAAGATATTTAAAAATGATTGATGAAATTTATTCAAGAAAACTTTACTGACCAAACCTTTAATGGGACCAAACCTTGAAAACAGAACAATATACTAAAAATGTGTAATTTTTCAACGGGTGTTTCTCTGGAGCAGTCAATTAATAAAATATAGCATATTTTCTTACACTTTTAGGGTGACCGTGAATCCCCCTAATAGGTTGACACAAATTTTTGTTTTCCAAACGCATCTAAACAATAGCGTCTTCACAAAAATTATAGAACACTCTAAAATAAGCAACTTTGATGCATATAGTAACTATCTATCTCTTACTGGTTGCGAAATTTAATGATTTGTTTAAAGAAACCACTCTAAAAACAATTCTGCTCAAAAATTTTGCATACGATGTTTTCATTGCTTTCAAATGTTCTACAAAGTTATTTAGTAGGTTAAAATACACTCTGAAGATTGTTTATCGCTAAGACGCATATGGATGATAACTTGCACAGCGTTAACAAATAGTTGAATAAGGTACCGAAGACGTGTCGATTTCTATATGATCATTTCCAGCGGTGTTTTTCTCTTTCACCAACATTTCGAATAATTTATATTCTTTATCAAGGCTCTAAAAACAGTCAAAAAATAATCAAAGCATAAACTTTTTACTGAGAATGAACCATTTCTTTGACAGGTGGCTCATTACACGGTCACTTCTACTTCACATATACATACTAGCCTAACAATATTTAAAAAAGAAAACAATATTAGCAAACAGGAACAAATTTTACAATTATTAAACTATTACAATAATTTTCATACACACTACAAACTAAACACTTCGAACTCGCAGCACTTTTTGAAAGAAACCAACGAAACAAAAGGATTACTGTAATAAAACAGTTTACATGCTAGCTTGAGCACAATTTAATTGTGTGCATGTTTACGTTGTGCTCAGTTAAGTTAAAATGAACAATCTGACAAAATTTGGTTCAAATCCGTGAAGGTTGATTACACGGTTATCGGATACTTTGCATGAGTTGACTCCAATAGATGATTTATAGATTTCACATCTCAATAACATGAGAACGGCTGGGCCTAAGAAACAGATTATATTAGAATTTAGTTCAAAGTGATGCGTATAGAATTTGACTCTGTAAGTTTCATAAAAATTACAAATTCAAATACAAATCAAAAATAATATTTAAGCTGGAAATGCCAATATCAAATGATATATAAGATGGTATAACAAAGGTTCCCTTCACCACTAGGTGGATTAAATCAGGTTTTATAATATTTATAAGTAATTTGAACATGTATGTAAACACCAAAGATCTGTAGATGGTCCTAGCTTATGGAGCTTCAAAGCCACATATGAAGTTTGGTTTGAATTGACAATATGGAACGTGTGTTCATACGATGTGTGAAATGTTTATATGAAAAATGTGTTTACAGATTTCTTAATATTTTTACCACAATATTCTGACCATTCGACCATAATTGGGTTTTTCCTTAGCTGGTGGTCAGATAATTATTTTTGCATAAAAAAAAACTTGAGCTTTTTTTGTATGTAATTTCATGAAAAGATAGTCATTTGCTTGATCACATCGTTTTTACGATGTTGCCCGTTAGAGCGTTGAGGAAACGAGATAAGATAAAAGAAATAGTGCAAAGGCAGCATCAAAAGCGGCGTGCTTGAGGTTGGGAAATATGATCGTTTTTCAGCGCTTGTCTTTTTCGATAGTCGGGTCGGACCCATATGCGCAAAATTTGTTTGAAATTTGTATAAATTCAACACATTAACATTTTCAATCCTATAAACCACATGTACACTTAAGTCAACTGTTTTTCTTTGTTATTCTGCTTTTCTTCTCCGATTGCGAGTAACAGCAAGTGAAGAAAATGACAAATAAAATTTTTCTCACTTTTCTTGTATTTCAAGTATGCAGTTGCAAATACATAGACACATATACGCATACATCATACATTCATGCATACATACATCACACATACATAAGTATACTGGACGAATCCGAGGACAATTTGGTGCACTCAGCTCATTTGAGATGAACTGAAGTCCATTGTAGCGTGCATGCTGAAACTGCGGCAGACTATCATGGGATTTAATGAAGTGCAAAATCTGCCTGGTGCGGCACCTACCCCTTTGTATCTCCGAATTCATATCCATCACAAAATACTGGTTTTCACATGGATGCCAATGAAACGGATCGCTTGCTAAGTCATGACATTTTATCACGAACCCATCCCCAAAACCAATCTTGAATCTACTCAAACTCTACTGCGAGCCACAGCATGAAGAATTTAACCCTTGGGTTTGGCTGAAATGGTCCTTCTCTGAAGCTTATTCATCATCGGGTTAGACACATGTATCGCGTTTCGTCAACACCCGGCCGCACAGTCCACGAGACCGGATTCTAACCTTTGTTTACTGTTTGAGGGTACTGTTGGGCTTCTTACTTGCTCGGTAACACCTGTAGCCATTCCGAGATGGATTCGCCATACAGTACAGTGGTCAATATTCAGTTTTTTCGCCAAATCCGTTATGTAGAGATCAGCCTTGACTTTCCGAAAAACCTTCAACCGCAATTGACGATCAAGTTCAACTGCAACGTCTGGCATGCGCCCTGAGTGTTACCTTGCACCCCTCAATTACTTACACCACAGCTATTTCAGGATAATCTGTCAGTCCCGCCAGCTCCCGAGCCGAAGCTGATGAATTCTGCAGGTGACCGGACACAATTACTTTCATTTCTCCTGCGGTATGATGAATATCTCGAAACCACGTTACCTTTAAAGTTTTAAACTGTGAAAAAATATACCGAGCACAATTCACAAATAACACAACGCTACCAAAAGCTAGCATTCACGGCCACTGCTGGGAGCGCCGCAACCGTCAAAATGAAATGCCCAATTTCTAAATGATACCATCTTTACTACCGAACCGATTTAGCGAATAAGTCATTCATATGTTCCGCATTCATCCAAGAAAAATCTGGTCACTTTAATTTTGAACCAGAAAATATTTGTATCAAAACGTCGCAACAATTCCGTAAATGCCTTTTTATTCAGGTGCAGGTTGAGCTGCGCTGGCTTTGTGGAATCCTAGGGTAAATTAACCTATAGTGGACCTCAGGCACAGCTTCGGGGTTAATTAGTTTGTACTTTTTATTTCCGAGGATATGAAGACATGAAACGGCAAGTACTATACATACCACACAGTTCAGATTACAAAATTTTGGCCGCATTTGATGATTGTGAGGGTCCATTATAGGGTTGCAAATGCAAAATTTATCGCTATTAGTGTACCCTATTCATGCATAATGCATTAGAATTCCTATAATGGACCCGGTCGCTATCCTATTGTAAACCAAAAGGTCCATAAAAGGAAAACGGATATTTTAATTTGTTTTAAAAAATGTGTAAAATATAGAGATTTGCAACATAAATTGATATTTTTTTAGAGTTTATTTGAAAAGTTCAAAATAATTCAAGGAAGAAAGCCACTCAAGCGCTAAATGGTCCACTAATGGTTAATTTACTCTATATCTCTCTCATTCATCTTCTTTACCTTCATCCTGTGTTACTTTCCTGCATTGTTCAGCCCGCCTAGTGACCTGCATAGATGGAACTACATACATATATGAAAATCTATACAACACCGGATGACTAGCACTTGTCTCTAGGCTGTCAAAACTTCTTAATTTTGAAATTATTTTACAATTTTATGCTGCCACCGTTGTCTGTACGAATGACATATCGCGACACGCTGTGTAAAAAATACTATCGAAAACAAGAGACAATTTAGAACATCTGCTGCCGCTGATTAATGGCATCTTGGGCCATGCTAACAGTAAAAGTTGTTAGTGTTCTATGACGTTTGATGATAAACAGGAGAATAATTGAACAACATGGTAGTAAATTCTCTAACTAAAACTCATCGCTAATTTTTATGCTCGACAGCAGATATGTTTTCTATGATCATTCGTTTGAACCATATTCGAATCTTATGGGTGACATCGTTCAAAAACTGTTTCTTAAATATATCATTTTCCGTGCTCATGCGACAGCATACAATACGGAGCTTCAAAAACACTTCATTGACATAAACGAAACGGGTGGAACGGAACGAAAATCAAAGAGTGATATAAAATTAAGCGGAGATATAAATATTAATGTCACCGTACCGTCTCCGTTTATTGGTTTCCCAGTAAAGAGTACTTTTTCACTAGAAACCCGTATTTAAACCACACAGGAAACTATTTTGTGTAATAGATCCCGGTGTAATTATAAATATCGCTCTCAACCCATGGTTTATTTTGACACCGACGTACGATTGTTGTTTTTCTATGTGATAGGCTTGCAAGAGAGACAATTCATGCATACGGACGGCTTAAGAACAATTTAATATTATCACTTTTGCATTATTTTTCAACTTAACAATATGTTTCATAATAAGTTAAATAATGATAGTGTTAGGTAATATAATACATATGTACCGTTCCGATTCAAATTTCGTACGACTTCAGACTTCGGACACATGAAATACACATTAACATTGCTAATACGACAAAATCATGTCCTTATTATATTGCGACATTTGCCCCTATTTAGACTACCCCGATTTACACGATTATCACAGTCGAATCTCGCACACGATTTCGCTCAAAGAAAATGAAGTGAAAAAGAAGGGGAAGAAGGAAAAAGAAGTCAAACTCATTAGTAGATCATACTAAAAGCCACTCTAGTGTCAGATTAACAATGCAAAATGCGGTACGTTGCATTTAATGATTATCACAGTAGTCTAAACAGTCATAAAAGGGGCAATACACCATCGTGTTCATTATGCCCTCTATCCGGGGAAGTAGGGGAAAGTGGTATAATGTGCCTTCCTTAAGAATGAATCGTGCTTCTCAAAATTAACGTTGCAACTACGAGTGTATGTTAGTATTGGAGTTGAAAATCAATTACAGTTATTGATTTCGAGTAGAATTGTAGAATAAAAATGCTAAGAGTTATTTAAAACAGCGTCTCAATTCTTGGTTTTTCGTCTGTGTGGGGTAATTTGCCCCATCAGCCAGCAGTATAATGCGTTTCATGCGGTAATTCGAGGATTTCTACTATTGTTATACAGACTATATTTTGTAGAAAGTAAAATTATTTTAGTTGTTTTCAAAATATTGGATTGCTAGGGTAGATGCTCCATTAGTCGCGTAGCTAAGCACAATGTAGGGGAAATGTGTATAATGTGCCCCCCTAAGAATAAATGGATATAGCTCTGTTATGCTTCCGCAAATTAACGTGACAACTACGAGTATATGTTGGTATTTAAGCTTACAACCAATTGCAGTTGTTTATATCATTTAGTATTGGGGAATAAATATGCTAGGAATTATTTAGTAAAAGCACCTAATTGTTGTGTTTCTCGTCTGCGCGGGGTAAAATGCCCCACCTGCGGTATAATATGCCCAATATGGTAATTTGAGTATTTCTACCAGTGACAGACCAACTCTATTTTGTAGAAAGTAAAACTATTTCCTTTGTTTTCAAAATATCGTATTTTTACATAAATTAAACCTAGTTTCGGCCAAGGTGAGTTAAAATAGGTGATCTAGTTTTCACAGTTTGTAGAAGAGAAGTGCGCGGAACGATTGGTTAGCAACCATCGACGTTGTTTATACATTCAACAGTTTCCGCATTGAAAATTTCGGTGGTCGTCAAGAGTAACCCAGCGGGGGTGAAAAACAAATTTGAACATCAGAAAACCTCTCTTGACTAACCTTGGTTTCGGCCTTATAACGAATATAACGAAAAAAACTAATGAAGTACATACCTTCAGAAACGTTTTGCATTTTGGTTGATTGTTATTTGATAATGCTGTAACGAACTACATGCGATATTACCAAGAGCCATAAAACGTATGCAACCCGCACTAGCAAAGAGTCTCTCATACACCGACGTTTGACAGTACGCCAAACCACAAATCTACATTGTCGATAGTTGATATTACAGGATCTGATAAAATGTCTTATTCTACGTGTAATTATATCAGAATATGTCATCAATGATAACTTTCGATTTTGGAGGTTTTGGTCAGGTTTTTAAGGTTTCCAAACGCTGTGCGTTGGTAATAAATTATTCCCAACACGGTTACTCTACAATACTAATTGAATTAAATAATGGCAATTGACTTCAATATAGATCTGTTTACCTATGTTTATAGCCACATTTGCAAGGGGGCAAATTGCACCACCGCAAATGGAGCATTTTGGCCTGCTTTTACTTATTTGAAAAATATTAAATGCTAAAACAAATTAAGCGTTTCATACCATCATTTTTGGCAGGGATGTCTCTTTGAAGTTCACTTCACGTAATCGAATCGCATCAACCGGTTATTTACAGATTTTGACAAATTGCTTATGGAAACGACGCCAAAAGTTACATCGAAAGCTGCTCAAAAACAAATTTATTTTTGTTTTGTTTTTACAGCATGTGACAACTGTCATACTTGCATAGAGGGCTAGTTCCATCAAATACTATGGTTTCTGGGTGGTTTTGCATTTCAATTTCGCTTGTTTAGGGAAAAACGAAGGGGGGGCGCATTGGCCACAGGGGCACGTTATACACAATTCCCCTATATTATACCAACAGTTCCGCTAATGTTCTCTTAGTTAAGTTTGGTGTTCTTTAATAGTGTTATTCCGAACACATTGCTAGGTTGCTAGGTGAAAAAACATTGTAGCACAACTATACAAAATGAGCGCCTATAGTTTAAAAAATCGGCATTTTAGCAAATAAATGGTTTTAATTTTAAATTAAAATTATTTTTTTTTTAAATTTTAAATGATGTAGTCTAACTACCAATCCAAGCTAGCACCAAATCGTACATCAATAACCGAAAATTATCGTAAATAACTCATAACGAATTCGGTATTTTAACAAAAGCTAAATAAAGTCCGCCCGAGTTTATTTTCAGTCGTATATAATACTAATAACTGACATACATACGATATTGAGCACAGAATCAGTAGCAGTACGGAGCGGGTTGGGCTTAATCGGATATTGTCGTATATAATTACTTATATCGATGAAATGCGTATGTTTATTCCTCATCACGTATATCGCCTTCAAAATAGCACGGATATGCCAATTTTCCACATTAAATACGATTTATTAGCATGCATATACAGTAGGATTTCGAATTTGGCAACAAATGCGTGTCGCCTATGTTGCCAAAATCGAAACTGTGCCAAAATCGAGAACCTTTTTCGATATGAAAAAATTTAATGTATATGCTTTAGAAGTTTACTAAATATCATTAATCACCGATTTCAACTATTTTATGTTTAAAAAGTGCGACAAGAGCTATCCGTTCAGTGCAAATAAGTTATTGACACCCTGCGGTAAGACGTAGTCCTACGGCAATAAAAATATTATTGTTCAAACCACATAACTTTTTTTCATGAACATACTCAGGGCATCATTTTTTCGTCATTTAAAGCATGTATGCGGAAACTGATTGCTATTTAAGCATATTTTTGGAAAAGAAATATCTTGTGTTGCCAAAAACGGATACTTTTGTTGCCAAAATCGTGGCATGCCAAAATCGAGGCATGCCAAAATCGAACCATGCCAAATTCGAAATCCAACTGTATATACGTAATGCTGATTTTTAACTTTTATCTACATATAAAAATGCTAGCAGGGATACTCCTAAGAACTTGTTTTATATAATGAACGTGATTGTTTTATTTAAAATGCTACGGTGACGAAAATATGCATTAATAATGAATAGTAGCGCAACTATTGGTACTACCACAACTATTGGATCAACTATCCTATATGAAGTAAATCTAGTTTCGGCCTTCTGGTAAACTTTTTTTCTGTATGGGGCATATAATTATACTGCAGCTTGGTATTTGGCTCCGCGTAGTCTAAAAAGCAAAGCCTGGCTGCTAATTCCGTTATCGAAATTTGACCTTCTGTTTTTATACGACAGACTTCGCAGCCACCTGTTAGAATACAGGACAGTGCGGGGTCAGTGCTACGATCCTTTTGACTCTAACAGCCTCTACCAGCCGAGATTCGAACATACGACGACTGGCTTATTAGACCAGCGTCTTACCTCGAGGCCAACTGGGAGGCAGTCTAGCGTAGTCTAGTAACCTGGAATTTGGACGCTGGTGAGACATCCATCTTAACTGACGAAAAAATAATTTGTTTAAATTTGTCAAAAATGGTACCAATGAATTAAATATTTTATATTGGAAAAATGGTATGTTTGTTTGGAAAAAAAGAAAATAAAAGTTAATATAAATATCCAAAAACGCGCATTTTTTAAAATTTTAGGAAACAATATATACTACTGTTTCTGAAAGTCTCATGATGGGCTAATGTAAAGCAAATAAGTTATGATTTTTTGAAAATTTTATGTTTTTTTTTGTTTACAAAATATTTTTTGCGTGTAAAACTTTTTTTTCAGATGCGCATTATAATGCTGTACAACATTGCTGAAGATATCATATCAATTCCATAAGTCGTTGTTGCAATCCAGCAGTTTCCCGAGAAAAGCGGTGGTTTTCGTACGTCCGACGTCGTTTCGTAGTTTCGTACGCCCAGAGCGATTTCTCATTTGTCCATTAACCTATAAAGTTGATTTTAAGTACCACCATCCGGGGTGACATTGTGCCTAAAACCAGCAATGTTTGTTTATAAAAATAGATTAGACCTAATATTTTTTTTTGAAACGGTGGTTCTACAATTGATGAAGGGACGGTAGGGGAAAGTAATGAAAAGTTTTTGAAAAGGGGGGGGGGGAGTGGAAAGGTGAGGGGAGGGGGGTTATTGGTTGCTACGCTTAACAAGTTGTCGTTGTGACTCCTACCTTTTGTCCAATGCTGGAAGGTGCATGGGTCGAACCAAACTATAATCTGAGATTATAACCGGATTCCAACCCAATCTCAGATTATAGCTTGGTTCGGCCTATGCACCTTCCAGCATTGGACAAAAGGTAGGAGTCACAACGACAACTTGTTAAGCGTAGCTATTCTTGCATTTCGCACAGTATGGAATGAATGGAATTTGTTTCTTCTGATGTTTTGACAACGTTTGGAAGCGATTTGAGTTCGCTGTTTTTCAACGATGTTACCTTCCTATTGGGTGCTGGTTGCAAACTTGTATATGCTGATGACTTGAAATTGTTTTTGGCTGTTGAAAAAATAGAGGATTGTCGCCGCCTTCAAGCTTTGCTCGACGTATTTGTTATATGGTGTAAACAAAACTGGCTTATAATAAGTGTTGCGAAATGCGAGGTGATGAGTTTTTATCGCCTAAAACCTCTGATTCTTTTTAGTTATCGGATAGATGGAACTGAATTGCGCAGAGTCGATAATGTTACTGACCTTGGAATTTTGCTGGACACTAAGCTCACATTTAACTTACACCGCGAATCAATTATCTCGAAAGCAATGCGTCAGCTTGGATTTATTTCAAAAATTGGTAGGGACTTCCGAGGATCCTCACTGCCTCAAGTCACTATACTGCGCCCTAGTTTGACCGCTGCTTGAGAACTGTTGCCTAGTTTGATATCCTCAGCAAGTATCGTGGAACTTACGTGTCGAGGGAGTGCAGAAAAAATTTATCCGGATGGCTTTGCGACATCTACCGTGGCGTAATCCAGAGGAGCTCCCACCATCGTTGGATCGTTGCCGTCTTCTTGACCTAGATTCACTTGAACACCAACGTAGAATCCAGCAGGCGGTGTTTGTGGAAAAAGTCATAAATGGTGAAATCGACTCTCCCCAGCTTTTGTTACTTATGGATTTTTGCGCTTCACAGCGTAATCCAAGATCGACCGGATTACTGCAACCACCATTTCATCGCACTGCTTTCGGTTGTAAACGAGCCTGTAACTGCCTGCATTAGAACATTTTCGACAGTAGAAGAGCTATTCGACTTCGGACAACCATCGCATAAGTTTGTACAAAGACTACGTAATAGAAACTTTTAATAAGCAATTAGTAGGGGAGTGTCGTCGTGGTTGGGCCACGTTTTGGAATTCGCCCATAACTTTCGCTTCAAAAGGAATTTTGAAAATCAAAATACAACGTTGCAAAGGCCTAAGAATAAGGTATATTTCCGGAAAGTTTCGAACTGATTGCTTGAAAAATAAAAAAGTTATAGGCATTTACGTGAAGACAAAAAATGTTGTCATAGTCGGGCCATGTTGTGCAGGTAGGGCCACCGCAGAAAATCTAAGACATACGTATTGAAATTCTATATAGAGAAATGAAAAGAATGAATTCCGAGAACAACGACTCATATAGGTACAAATACCCTATTTCTAATTGCATTTTTGCGAAATTTTGGCGATCTTGTAAAATCCATATTGCTACAATCGCCTTTTCCAAAGTGTACAACTCCAATGAAAATAACAACAAAAAACTAGGTTTTTATCGTATTAATTTTGCTTTATTTCATCACATTTTATGTGACTGACATTCTCTAGCGATTATTGCGCTTCTGCGCTTAAAATTATGGTGGCCCAATCATGACTACTCAAGTGGCCCGACCTTTACAAATAGCGCTTTTCTAGTATTTCACCTTAGCCTTCCCAAACACCTTACTGAAGCGGAATTTTCTATAGTCTTCGTGTGCAACACAACACATTTCATACATTTTCAAAATTTATCTCGATAATTGCATTTCATGAATCATTTCTTGAAGTAAAGTTCATTGCGCCTGGAAAACTTTTTTTGTAAGATTTAGTCATTCAGTACGGGTGTTTTGAATACACAATTGAAACTCACAATATTGTGAAAAGTTAGCTATCACAGTAAGAAGTTTTACAATGGTTGTATCATAGATATCATGAGTTAATAAAACTGTAAAATCGTGACCATAACAGTGGCCCGACTATAACTACAATACCCTATTCATGTAGACATTGTCAGATGAATTTAACAGAATAAATAAATAAATAAATAAATAAATAAAGAAATAAACAAATAAATAAATAACCGTATGTTCGCACCCTACGCTTAACACCACTCAAAAAGTTTTGTGAAACCTGGCTGCAGCTTCATCTGTACGGAAACCCACTTTTTCTTCATGTCTTCCTCAGGTTTGACCGCCTTGGGATGTTTCCGTAATGTCTGCTTGATAATAGCCTAGTATTTTTCGATGGGCCTTTGTTTCGGTGCGTTGGGAGGGTTCATGTCCTTGGGTACGAAAGTGACCCCGTTAGCTTCGTACCACTCCGGGACATCTTTGAACAGTGGCACGAAGTTAGATCCAGCCAAAAGGTCTTAGGGCCCTCGTGTTGCATCAACAGAGGAAGCAGACGCTTCTGTAGACACTCCTTGAGGTAGATCTGCCCGTTTACAGTCCCGGTCAGCGTTGCCAACCTTCCAGATTTGGATTTTCCAGACTTTTTGATGCCTAATCAGACAAAAAAGACGCTTTCCAAACATTGTGTTCCATTGGGCCAAATGACAGCCAGATTTTTCCAGACATTTTTATTCCCGTTTTCCAGATTTTTGTAAAAACCGCTTGGCAACGTTGGTCCCGGTAGTCACGAACGGTGCACTCCGTTTGCCACATGAGCAGATCGCCTGCCAAATCATCTATTTCTTGGCAAACTTTGAAAGTATCTACATCCTTACTTCCTCCGGAACATCAAACTTATGCTAGGCGGTAAAGTACAGTAGCCCCGAAAGCTGCCGGAAATCCGCCTTCACGCAAGTCTCATCATTCGTGATGACAGAGTTCAGGATTTGCCTGGTACTTGCGCAAAATAAATTCGCGACGTTGCTTTTCGGGTGACGCCATTTTTTTCCAATTTTCGAAAAACCGGCCGCGATAAAAATAGAGTGTAAACAATACATTCTAAACTACTTCTACTCAAATTTTCATGAGAAAATACCCAATAGGTAATTTTCTACAGCGTTTCTTCCGTGGTGCAATTTGATGTGGGAAACCCTTTATTCTTAAACGCTCAGCAAAACATAAGTGCTAATGGAAAATAAATTCAACGGATCATATAGATCATTACGTGTTCATAAAACGTATAATCTGGAATTAGTTAATAAATATTTGGTTGCGCACATGTTTCGTTGCACTAGCGCTTTCCGAAAAAACAGCACCACGTTCTTCAATCAATTAGCTTTTAAAGAGCTTTCTGCATTTGTCGCATCGATAAGCTTAGAGAAAGTAAACAAACTAACAGCTGACCAGCAATCAAAAACTCCACTTCAATACAAACGACTTATTTAGCCATCCTATTGATCCTATGCATTTTTTAGTTGCTGCTGCAAATCTTAGATGAATCGGAATAGTGTTATATCCCGTTCACTAAATATTGAATCGGAATGGCTTGATAAAGAAAATAAACCATATTTCGGGATGTTCGTAGTCCGGTTGGCTGCGGATCAGCTGTGTTTATGTTTGCAAGCTCTGCCATTTGACATATATTACCAATACTAATGTAGCTTTCAAACAAACGTTTAGGTTTTTAACGAACACTTGAGATGTACAGTACAGTGTTCGTCGCTCTAACACAAAAACGTTAGCCAGTTTCGGTGTCTCCTTAATGTGGCGGTCTTGCACTGCCTACTAGAGATGGTCGGGTCTCGGGTTTTCAGACCCGAAACCTGAAAAAAACCCGAACCCGTCGGGTTCGGGCTTGACACTTTTACCAGGTGTCGGGTTCGGGTCGGGTTCGGGTTTGGTCAGAAAAAAATATTCGGGTTCGGGTCGGGTTCGGGCTTAGCGAAAAAAATAAGTCCGGGTTTCGGGTTTGGGTAATGAGAAACCGAACCACCTCCACATTGTTCTTGTAAAAGTATTATTTTAACATAATAAAATAAACAGTACTTTAATGATATTTAGTATGACTCAGATATCAGCTACACTGGACTGGTTGCTTATTAGACGGTTTAGTGTTTTCAGATTTAGATCGAGTTTAGACTAAAAGTTATATATTCCAGAATTCGTTAGTTGGATCATGTCATAACTGCGCCCAAACTAGTGATTGGGTGGACTGACAGAAGACTACAGTTGTTTGCTATCATAAATTATTGGTTTCTATTTCGATTTCCAAAAAGTTTCGTGCCTCGGAATAGTTGTAAGTTTAGCTGTCTTTAACACTAAACATATCGTCGTGAAGGGGTCATTTGACCCATTGCTTTTCCGGTCTTCTCGCGAAAAATATTTGTAGAGTGAAGTCGGTATGTTTAGTGTTAAAATCAATCCCTTTTATGTTTGCTACCTTTAAACTAAGGTGCTAGTGCTTTAGACTAAGAACTAGCTTTCAGCTATTAGATACCGGTATAACATAATGAAACAAGATCCAAGCATTTCAAAATAATTTTTCATGTAAATTTTTCTTTTCGCTTTTTACAGATTTCATAGAAAACTTAAGAGATATTCCCGCGAAAAGTAATAGAAACGATTCTAGTGTATACTTTAATTTTTTAGAATTTTCAATTCAGTTCCAAAAGAAAGGTGAAAAAAACCTAAAATTTTAAATAAATTTTAGAGCTCGAATGTTATAGAGAATACGAAAAGAAAATTGCCGAGATTTAAATCGAGGTGTGAGTTTTATGAAAATTAATATAAAATTCAAGTTCAGGGCGGGATCAAATTTAACATAATATAAAAATTGGGGTTCGGATCGGGTTTTGGTTTGGCCGAAAAAAAAATCGGGTTCAGGTCGGGTCGGGTTCGGGCTTAGCGAAAAAAATAAATCCGGGTTCGGGTCGGGTTCGGGTTTGACCAAAAATAAAATTTCGGGTTCGGGTCGGGCTCGGGTTTGACAGAAAATAAAAATTCGGGTTCGGGTCGGGTCCGGGTTCGACAGCAAAAAAATTTTCGGGCCCGGGTCGGGTTCGGGCTTGGAAAATATGAAACCCGACCATCTCTACTGCCTATCGTTACATTGTGTGTTCACTCATAAATGGTTAGTTTAGACGCAGTTAGAATTTTATTTTTTTAGGTACATGCAGCAAAAGTTTATGTTTAGTTGTATAATTATTGTTAATAAATTAAAACGTTAAGTAAAAAATCTTAAAACTAGCTTCCTGCGAACAAATGTTAAGTAAAAAATCTTAAAACTAGCATCTTATAAGAATGAGAGATAAAAATAAAAAATATAAGACCATCGAATTGTTTGCTAACACCACTATTTCACTAATTCTTATAAAACATTCCTATTGGGAACAGTGAGACAAACAGATGTGGGTAATTTTCAAAAAAAAAAAAATTTGTGTTGAATTGTAAATCAATCCATATGAATTGATTGTAAATGAGTTTTGAAGTGTAAGTTGAAGGTCAGATAACCAGGATTGGACCTTTATATGAATATAAATGTAGCTGTGAGAAAAATCGGAATTTTTAATAATGCACAACAATAATGTATCCTTTATGCACAAAATAGACAGTACCACCTCTAAACTATTCTTTGTAACCAAAAAATAAGGTTTAAGTTTAATTCTAATATGTGTCTCAGTATTCAATACTCGTTGTCTCACTCTTCCCACCTACTGGGGAACAGTGAGCCAAAAAAACACCTTCACATTTGCGTTTGTAACTATTTTAGCTTTCAACCAAAAGGGCTGAAACTTTTTTTCAGACAACTAGAAGGATATACATTTCAAATGGATTGAAGACCTTGTTGGTAACTATCACCAAAAAAATTTTAAAATTTTTGGAAAAAAAGTGTCTCACTGTAGACGTCTCTCCCCTACGTTAAATAAAGTTTTTCAGAACAAAGCATCCTATCTTAATACGTTTTTTAGATGTACTACCGAACATTTTCAGTTCAATTACATAATTTTTATATCGGTAAAGTTTTAAAATAAAACCGAAAATGACTATACCAAGAAGACCCAAAGGGACCCAACATGGCTTTTGAGGAAGCAAACGGTTTGGTCACATTCTGAAGATTCATAAATGATTTTACTCTGGGAAGTCCTTCTTTGTAATTAAACCTACAAAGTGACACCTCTGAAGAGTTTCTGTGCCGCTAGAATTTTAAGATTATCATAGGTGTTGATTACACAGTCGAATAAACTCTAATCGACACTCAACACTCAATAATCATAAACAAAACAAGAAAAACAAAATTTAATTGGTTGAGAGCAGATCAAAACATTATGACTAAATTTAGAATTACTAAAAACAACAAAAAAATGAACATTGAAATAATATATGTGCTTCTAGTGGATTTAGTATTTAAAGAAGCACAGCATATAAGGGTAGGCGGGGCAAGACCGCCCTCTTAAGCAAAATCACCTGTATAAAAAAAGTTGTAGCTAGATTTCTAATTTATCTGCTTTAAATGAACAATTGATCTATTACCTACATGTAAAAAATAAAAACCCGAATTAATCCACCTAGCGGCGTGACCTAGCCTTTCTACTGCCACAATAATCACTATTTAATTTCTCAGGAACATCTCTAATTAACTTGACTATATTTTGAAATATCCGTTCTGTATTCCTCAAAATTCTTATTTGCCAGTCAAATTCACAACGTATTGCGTACAATAATTATATTTTCTTTCCTTGGGTGCAGAAATACTTATAAGCGTCATTTATGTAACTTGATGAACACCTTATTTAGTTTTATAACATTTACGTGATTTATAGAAACATAATGTAAACACAAAAGATAATTTTTGCAGACTTGAATATATATATATGTATATATATATATATATATATATATATATATATATATATATATATATATATATATATATATATATATATATATATATCTATATATATATATATGTATATATATATATATATATATATATATATATATATACTAGCTGACCCGACAAACTTCGTATTGCCACAAATTAACCTGTGTTGTACATAAATAATGAATCTCGGATGATCTTTGTCACAATCTCGAGTTTTGCAAGCCCCCCAGTGGGCGGCGCTTCCGACGGCGGGTCACCGGCAACACTCGCGACCGTCTCGTCCTGAATGATCTAGTGTTACTATAGATAGTTTTTGTGGTCTTGTATTGACTAATGTTTTATGGAAGAGTCTCGAATTTCTCGAGTTCGATTAGTTTTTGTGTTTCATAAAAATTTCTGTTTTATTTGTATGAGAGTCTCACCACAGAGGTGAGAGGTCTCTAACTATCGTAAAATGAATTCAAGACTCCAAAATCTCCCACATACCAAATTTGGTTCCATTTGCTTGATTAGTTCTCAAGTTATAAGGAAATTTGAATTTCATTTGTATGGGAGCTCCCCTCTTAAAAGGGGAAGGGGTCGTAATTCACCATAGAAAAAATTTCTGCGCTCTAAAACTCCCACATGCCAAATTTGGTTCCATTTGATTGATTAGTTCTCGAGATAAGAGGAAATTTGCATTTCATTTGTATGGAAGCCCACCCTCTTAAAGGGGAGATGGGCCATAACTCGCTTTCTAAAGAAGAGAGGGGTCTCAATTCACCATAGAAAAAAATCTTGCTTCCAAAACCACTTACATGTCAAATTTGGTTCCATTTGCTTGATTAGTTCTCGAGTTATGAGGAAATTTGTTTTTCATTTGTATAGGAGCCCCCCCCCCCTCTTAAAGTAGGGAAATCCATAGAAAATATTCTTGCCTACAAAAACACCCACATGCCAAATATGGTTCCATTTGCTTGATTAGTTCTCGAATTATGAGGAAATTTGTATTTTATTTGTGTAGAAGCACTCTCTCGTAAAGTTGGGAGGGGTCCTAATTCACCATAGAAAATATTTTTGCCTCCAGAAACCTCCACATGCCAAATTTGGTTCTATTTGCTTGGTTAGTTCTCGAGTTATGAGGAAATTTGAATTTCATTTGTATAGGAGCCCCCCCTCCTAAAGTGGGTAGGGGTCCCAATTCATCATTGAAAAAATTTTTGTCTCCAAAAACACCCACGTGCCAAATTTGATTCCATTTGCTTGATTAGTTCTCGAGTTATGAGGAAATTTGTATTTCGTTTGTATAGGAGCCCTCCCTCTTAAAGTTGGGAGGGGTCCTAATTCACCATAGAAAATATTCTTGCCCTCGAAAACTTTCACATGCCAAATTTGGTTTCATTTGCTTGATTAGCTCTCGAGTTATGAGGAAATTTGTATTTCATTTGTATAGGAGCCCCCCCTCCTAAAGTGAAGAGGGGTCCCAGTTCATCATAGAAAGAATTTTTGTCTCCAAGAACACCCACGTGTCAAATTTGGTTCCATTTGCTTGATTAGTTCTCGAGTTATGAGGAAAATTGTGTTTCTTTGGTACAGGAGCCCCCCCTCTTAAAGTGGGGAGGGGTCCTAATTTACTATAGAAAATATTCTTGCCCTCGAAAACCTTCACATGCCAAATTTGGTTCCATTTGCTTGATTAGTTCTCGAGTTATGAGGAAATTTGTATGGAAGCCCCCCCTTTTAAAGAGGAGAGGAGTTATAATTCCCCTTATAAAGAGGGGAGGGGTCTCAATTTACCATAGAATAAATTCTTGTCACCGGAAACACCCACATGCAAAATTTTGTTCTATTTGCTTGATTAGTTGTCGAGTTATGCAGAAATTTGTGTTTCAATTGTATGGGAGCCCCCCCTCTTAGTGGGGGGAGGGGTTTCTAACCATCACTAAAACCTTTCCTGGCCCCAAAAAACCTCTACCTGCATATTTTCATGCTGATTGGTTCTGTAGTTTTCGATTCTATAAGGAACATACGGACAGACAGACAGACAGACAGACAGACAGACAGACAGAAATCCTTCTTTATAGGTATAGATATATATATATATATATATATATATATATATATATATATATATATATATCTATATATATATATATATATATATATATATATATATATATATATATCTATACCTATAAAGAAGGATTTCTGTCTGTCTGTCTGTCTGTCTGTCTGTCTGTCTGTCTGTCTGTCTGTTTTGTGTTCCTTATAGAATCAAAAACTACTGAACCAATCGGCGTGAAAATTTGCATGTAGAGGTTTTTAGGGCCAGGAAAGGTTTTAGTGATGGTTAGAGACCCCTCCCCTCACTAAGAGGGGGGGCTCCTGTACAAATGAAACACAAATTTCTGCATAATTCGAGAACTAATTAAGCAAATAGAACCAAATTTGGCATGTGGGTGTTTTCGGTGACAAGAATTTATTCTAGGGTAATTTGAGACCCCTCCCCTCTTTATAAGGGGAATTATAACTCCTCTCCCCTTTAAGAGGGGGGGTTTCCATACCAATTTCCTCATAACTCGAGAACTAATCAAGCAAATGGAACCAAATTTGGCATGTGAAGGTTTTCGAGGGCAAGAAAATTTTCTATGTTGAATTAGGACCCCTCCTCACTTTAAGAGGGGGGCTCCTGTACAAATGAAATACCAATTTCCTCATAACTCGAGAACTAATCAAGCAAATGGAACCAAATTTGGCATGTGTGTGTTTTTGAAGACAAAATTTTTTTCTATGATGAATTGGGACCCCTCCCCACTTTAAGAGGGGGGGGGGGCTCCTATACAAACGAAATACAAATTTCCTCATAACTCGAGAGCTAATCCAGCAAATGGAACCAAATTTGGCATGTAGGTGTTTTTGGAGGCAAGAATGTTTTCTATGATGAATAAGAACCTCTCCCCACTTTAGGAGGGGGGGCTCCTATACAAATGAAATACAAATTTCCTCATAACTCGAGAACTAATCAAGCAAATAGAACCAAATTTGGCATGTGGGTGTTTTCGGTGACAAGAATTTATTCTATGGTAAATTGAGACCCCTCCCTCTTTATAAGAGGAATTGTAACTCCTCTCTCCTTTAAGAGGGGGGGCTGCCATACAAATTTCCTCATAACTCGAGAACTAATCAAGCAAATGGAACCAACTTTGGCATGTGAAGGTTTTCGAGGGCAAGAAAATTTTCTACGGTGAATTAGGACCCCTCCCCACTCTAAGAGGGGGGGCTCCTGTACAAATGAAATACAAATTTCCTCCCAACTCGAGAACTAATCAAGCAAACAGAACAACATTTGGCATGTGGGTGTTTTTTTGGTGACAAGAATTTATTCTATGGTGAATTGAGACCCCTCCCCTCTTTATAAGAGGAATTATAACTCCTCTCCCCTTTAAGAGGGGGGACTTCCATACAAATTTCCTCATAACTCGAGAACTAATCAAGCAAATGCAACCAAATTTGGCATGTGAAGGTTTTCGAGAGCAAGAAAATTTTCTATGGTGAATTAGGACCCCTCCCCACTTTAAGAGGAGGGGCTCCTGTACAAATGAAATACAAATTTCCTCATAACTCGAGAACTAATCAAGCGAATTGAACCAAATTTGGCATGTGTGTGTTTTTGGAGACAATTTTTTTTTCAATGATGAATTGGGACCCCTCCCCACTTTAGGAGGGGGGGTCCTGTACAAACGAGATACAAATTTCCTCATAACTCGAGAACTAATCCAGCAAATGGAACCAAATTTGGCAAGTAGGTGTTTTTGGAGGCAAGAATTTTTTCTGTGATGAATTAGGACCTCTTCCCACATTAGGAGGGGGGGCTCCAATACAAATGAAATACAAATTTCCCCATAACTCGAGAACTAATCAAGCAAATGGAACCAACTTTGGCATGTGAAGGTTTTCGAGGGCAAGAAAATTTTCTACGGTGAATTAGGACCCCTCCCCACTCTAAGAGGGGGGGCTCCTGTACAAATGAAATACAAATTTCCTCCTAACTCGAGAACTAATCAAGCAAATAGAACAACATTTGGCATGTGGGTGTTTTTGGAGGCAACCATTTTTCCCATGATGAATTAGGACTTCTTACGTTTTTAGGAGGGGGGGGGGCTCCCATTCAAACGAAATACAAATTTGCTCATAACTTTAGAACTAATCAAGTAAATGGAACCAAATTTGGCATGTGAGAGTTTTAGATGGCAGAATTTTTTTACTGTGGTGTATTACGACCCCTTTCCCTTTTAAGAGGCTGGGCTTCCATACAAATGAAATACAAATTTCCTTATAATTTGAGTACTAATCAAGCAAATGGAACCAAATTTAGCATGTAGGAGATTTTTGAATCTTGAATTTATTTTATGATAGTTAGAGACCTCTCACCCCTGTGGTAGGGGGATATGGACTCTCATACAAATAAAACAGAAATTTTGGCGAAACTCAAAAACTAATCCAACTCGAGAAATTCGAGACTCTTCCATAAAACATTAATCAATAACAAGACCACAAAAACTATCTATAGTAACACTAGATCATTCAGGACGAGCCGGTCGCGAGTGTTGCCGGTGACCCGCCGTCGGAAGCGCCGCCCACTGGGGGACTTGCAAAACTCGAGAAGTGATAAAGATCATCCGAGATTCATGATTTATGTACAACACAGGTTAATTTGTGGCAATACGAAGTTTGTCGGGTCAGCTAGTATATATATATATATAAATCATGAATCTCAGATGATCTTTGTCAAAATCTCGAGTTTTGCAAGCCCCCCAGTGGGCGGCGCTTCCGACGGCGGGTCACCGGCAACACTCGCGACCGTCTCGTCCTGAATGATGTAGTGTTACTATAGATAGTTTTTGTGGTCTTGTATTGACTAATGTTTTATGGAAGAGTCCCGAATTTCTCGAGTTCGATTAGTTTTTGAGTTTCGCAAAAATTTCTGTTTTATTTGTATGAGAGTCCATATCCCCCTACCACAGGGGTGAGAAGTCTCTAACTATCGTAAAATAAATTCAAGACTCCAAAATCTCCCACATGCCAAATTTGGTTCCATTTGCTTGATTAGTTCTCGAATTATGAGGAAATTTGTGTTTCATTTGTGTAGAAGCATCCCCTCTTAAAGTTGGGAGGGGTCCTAATTCACCATAGAAAATATTTTTGCCTCTAGAAACCTCCACATGCCAAATTTGGTTCTATTTGCTTGATTAGTTCTACAGTTATGAGGAAATTTGAATTTCATTTGTATAGGAGCCCCGGCTGGTAAACGGCTGAATAATGCGTACCGTCGGTGCCTTGTGCACGTGTAGGCATAAAATAGACCCTACAGTGGTTCATAGCCTCTTATTCAGCAACTCCTATTCCTACCGCCTCGTGGTACCAGCCGGGATACGAGCAACTTTGGTGGAGATCGGGTAACCAACCCCGGTGGAAGCCAGGGTCGTATGCTGACAGGAAAGGAGGGCTCTTTCGAGCTTCGTTGGCCCTCCGGCGAAACAGGGGGTTGGTGTAGCAGGCTTTGCAAGCCGTCACCACGAAAAATATTAAAGCATGGAACGAAGAACAAATATATTCTTACTGGAACAATCGGAATAGACCCACGCGACGAAAAAGGACTATGGATTGGAAACTCGGGACGTGGAACTGCCGATCTCTCAACTTCCAAGGGAGCACTCGAGTGCTCTCCGACGTATTGAAGAGCCGCAAGTTCGACGTCGTAGCGCTGCAGGAGGTGTGCTGGACGAGATCAACGGTACGTACGTTCAGAGATGGACATACCATCTACCAGAGCTGCGGCAACACACACGAGCTGGGTACAGCTTTCATAGTGATGGGCGAGATGCGGAAACGGGTGATTGGGTGGTGGCCAATCAATCCTCGAATGTGCAGGTTGAGAATCAAGGGCCGATTCTTCAACATAAGCATCATCAACGTGCACAGCCCTCACCTCAGAAGTACCGATGACGACAAGGATGAATTCTACGCGCAGTTGGAGAGTGAATACGACCGCTGCCCAAAACATGATATCAAGATCGTCATCGGGGATTTCAATGCTCAGGTCGGCCAGGAGGAGGAATACAAACCGGTGATGAACTGAACCGGAGGAGGTTCAGTGCACACCAGCGAACCAATGAAATGGGCCTAAGACTTATCGACTTTGCCGCCTCCAAGAATATGGCCGTACGTAGTACATTTTTCCAGCACCGAATCCACCATAAGTACACCTGGAGGTCACCAAATCAGACAGAATCACAGATCGACCACGTTTTGATCGACAGTCGGCACTTCTCAGACATTATCGACGTCAGATCCTATCGAAGCGCTAACGTTGATTCGGACCACTACCTAGTGATGGTTAAGATGCGCCCAAGACTCTCCGTTGTGAACAACATTCGGTACCGACGCCAGCCACGGTTAGATCTCGCGCGGCTGAAGCAGCCAGACGTCGCCGCAAACTACGCGCATTCACTCGAAGCTGCACTGCCGGAAGAGGACGAGCTGGACGAAGCCCCTCTCGAGGACTGTTGGAACACTATCAAAACAGCCATCAGCAGTGTAGCGGAGAGCTCCATCGGGCATGTGGCCCGGAATCAGCGGAACGATTGGTTTGACGATGAATGTAGGAGGGTGATGGATGAGGAGAACGCTGCGCGGGCGGCCAAGATGCGCAGTGCCACACGTCAGAACGTGGAAAGACACAAACAGAAGAAGATGCAGCGAAACCAAATCTTTCGGGAAAAAAAGCGCAACCTGGAAGAGCAGGAATATGCAGAGTTGAAGCGGCTGCATCGTTCTCAGGAAACGCGGAAGTTCTACCAGAAACTGAATGGATCCCGCAAAGGCTTTGTGCCGCGAGCCGAAATGTGTCGGGATAAGACTGGCAGTATTCTGACGGACGATCGTGAGGTGACGGATAGGTGGAAGCAGCACTTCGACGAACACCTGAATGGCGCCCAGGCGGAAAACCATGGCGGCGGGGAAAGCGATTTCGACGGTGCAGCAAACGGGGAAGAGGTGCCAGCCCCAACGATAGGCGAAGTTAAGGAGGCCATCATGCAGCTAAAGAACAACAAGTCAGCTGGAAAAGATGGCATCGGAGCGGAGCTTATTAAAATGGGACCAGAAAAGCTGGCCGTTTGTCTACACCGACTAATTGTTAGAATTTGGGATACGGAACAGCTACCGGAGGAGTGGAAAGATGGGGTTATCTGCCCGATCTACAAAAAGGGCGACAAGTTGGACTGTGAGAACTATCGAGCGATCACCGTTCTCAATGCCGCTTATAAAGTGCTGTCCCAAATCATTTTCCGCCGTCTATCACCAATTGCGAATAGATTTGTGGGAACTTATCAAGCCGGCTTCGTCGAAGGTCGGTCTACAACGGATCAAATATTTACACTGCGGCAAATCCTCCAAAAGGGCCGTGAATACAGAGTTCCCACGCATCATTTATTCGTTGACTTCAAAGCCGCATATAATACCATCGACCGGAAAGAGCTATGGAAAATCATGGACGAAAACAGCTTCCCCAGGAAGCTCATCAAACTGATTAAATCTACGATGGATGGTACGCAGTGCTGTGTTCGGATTTCGGGTGGATTGTCAAGTTCATTCGAATCACACAGAGGGCTTCGTCAAGGTGATGGTCTTTCATGCCTGCTGTTCAACATAGCGCTACAAGGTGTTATGAACCGAGCGGATATCAACACGCGGGGCACGATATTCAACAAATCTAGTCAATTCGTCTGCTTTGCCGATGACATGGATATTATCGGCAGAACATCTGTGGCGGTGGCTGAACAGTACACCAGACTAAAGCGCGAAGCAGAAAAGATTGGGTTAAAGGTAAATACGTCTAAAACAAAGTACATGCTGGCCAGCGGAACCGAGGCCGAACGACACCGCTTGGGCAGTAGTATATTGATCGACGGCGATGAGTTTGAGGTAGTCGATGAATTTGTCTACCTTGGCTCACTGGTAACGGCGGACAATGATACCAGCCGTGAGATTCGGAGACGTATTATCAGTGGAAGTCGTGCTTACTATGGGCTCCACAAGCAATTGCGGTCGAGCAGACTAAGTCCCCGTACAAAGTGCACCCTGTACAAGACGCTTATTAGACCGGTTGTTCTCTACGGGCATGAAACATGGACAATGCTCGAGGAGGACCTGCGAGTGCTCGGAGTTTTCGAACGACGAGTGCTAAGAACGATCTTCGGTGGCGTACAGGAGAACGGAGTATGGAGGCGTAGGATGAACCATGAACTCGCACGGCTCTATGGCGAACCCAGTATCCAGAAGGTGGCTAAAGCTGGACGGATACGATGGGCAGGGCATGTTGCAAGAATGCCGGACAACTACCCTGCAAAGATGGTGTTCGCCTCAAATCCGGTAGGATCAAGACGACCAGGAGCGCAGCGAGCAAGATGGTTAGACCAGGTGGAGCGAGATCTGAGGGAGAGTACTCGGTGTCCGAGGAATTGGAGAGCGGTAGCCCTCAACCGAGTTACATGGAGAAATTTTGTTCAACAGGCTTTGTCTTAGGACGGCAAGCCACCTAAGTAAATAAGTAAGTAGTTGTATAGGAGCCCCCCTCCTAAAGTGGGTAGGGGTCCCAATTCATCATAGAAAAAAATTTTGTCTCCAAAAACACCCACGTGCCAAATTTGGTTCCATTTGCTTGATTAGTTCTCGAGTTATGAGGAAATCTGTATTTCGTTTGTACAGGAGCCCCCCATCTTAAAGTTGGGAGGGGTCCTAATTCACCATAGAAAATATTCTTGCCATCGAAAACTTTCACATGCCAAATTTGGTTTCATTTGCTTGATTAGCTCTCGAGTTATGAGGAAATTTGTATTTCATTTGTCTAGGAGCCCCCCCTCCTAAAGTGAGGAGGGGTCCCAGTTCATCATAGAATAAATTTTTGTCTCCAAAAACACCCACGTGCCAAATTTTGTTCCATTTGCTTGATTAGTTCTCGAGTTATGAGGAAATTTGTATTTCGTTTGTATAGGAGCCCCCCCTCTTAAAGTGGGGAGGGGTCTTTATTTAGCATAGAAAATATTCTTGCCCTCGAAAACTTTCACATGCCAAATTTTGTTCCATTTGCTTGATTAGTTCTTCAGTTATGAGGAAATTTGTATTTCATGTGTATAGGATCCCCCCCTCCTAAAACGGAGAGGGGTCCCAATTCATCATAGAAAAAATTTTTGTCTCCAAAAACGTTCAGGGTGCCGACTCAAATCCAAAAATAAAATTCCCTGACTTTCCCTGATTTTCCCTGATGCTTCAAATATTTTTCCCTGACCCTCAAAACTCGAATATCAAGCTTATATGGGCAATTTCTGGCTTAAGTTTTTAACCCTTTAGCATGGCTTATGCGAGCTGCTGAAAACTAAAGCTAGATTTCTTCATGTTTTAAGAACACATATCAAAGATTCTTAACCTATTTCTTACCAGCGTTTCGAAAAAGCCCTCTTCTATCGAGTCTAGGGACAGTTATGTTTGAGGTATCAACTTGAATCCAAAGAAACAAAGATTGAGAAATAATTTAATCGACCTGTTTTTGCACAAAGCTTAGATGTTACATACAACAAAATTACAAATCTTGCTAATTTTCAGTCAGCTCAAACTAGTTAGGAGGGGTAAAAGTGCAATGTGGGTAAAAGTGCGATTCAATAATTTATCGGTGCAGATTCCCAGTAAAGCTTGAATCTAACGTAAACTTTGGTTGCTTACGAAGCATAGTTGCTGAGTTATGTACAAATGTTATTTTAGGGCGGTTTTGATGTAATTTTTTGTTATACGGCAAATACGGTATAAACAGGAGGATATTACTTGTTGAATATTTGTAGCAGCGTTTGACATCACTCACATATCTGTTTTGAAAATACGGTGAAAATAATTTACAAAATATATTTCGCTTTTCCGTAATTTAATCTAACCCCGTCAAGCGCCTAGCGGGGTAAAAGTTCGATTCACGGACGGGGCAAAAGTGCGATTCATGGACGAGGCAAAAATGTATAGCTAATTATATACAGCTTTAGGCACTATATTACAGATACTAGAAATGAAAGACCTGCAGAAAACTGTGTGCTCTAGAGATGTTGGCCGAATAAAAACAATGTGTTTCCGCTGATGAAACAAAAAACAAACGTTTGGAAAAGTTTCGATCTAACAGAGGTTGCAATACACCAGCGTAAAATAGAAAAGGTGCAAATTGAGAATATTCTTTACCGAAACATAACGCAGATTGAAGATAATATGGTTTTGTTAGCTACTGCTGGGCTAATTTCATGGATTCTAGCTTCGAACTTTTGCCCCGCGGTGTTTGCACTTTTGCCCCGCTAGTAGGGTAAAAGTGCGAATCTGCGTTTGATCAGAAGAAAGAAGAATTTATTTTGCAAAACACTGTTACCGCAGATGATTTATAGTTGAATGTGAAGACATTGAGTTACTGCATCCCTATAAAATATATTATATTGTTCTTTCTTTATATCTCACGCAAATTGATGACAACTTCAAACATCGCACTTATGCCCCGCCCTACTCTATTTGTTTTCTTCTATCATTATAAACGATGGTATATCAACTTGCGGTGTGCTTTACTAGGCTATAATTACGATAATTTTACGATATTTACGATAATTTTCATAGATTGATAGTGGAGTTAATTCTGGCTGGGCAGTCATGAATGTTTTAAGAAAAGCAACATGATGATTTTTGAGACCACCCTTACTCAGAAAGAGGCACGCTAAGCGCCAAGTAAAAATGTATACTGATAAAAATAGACACGGCGTTACCAAGAGATCTTACACATGAATTTCAACGTCCAAATATTGATAATCTTGTTGCATTTGTCAATCATTCGGGTATCAAAAGCGTTTCCCTTCGATTTAACGTGAAATGAAATATTTCATATGGGAAACACGTTAAACAACCATGTTTTCCAACAAACCTTCAATCAACATGGTAGTCACTGCTTTCGCACTGCAAATCCACGTGTTTTACCATTAGATCGTATCCTGTTGCAATCCACATGAAATTAAGGTGTAAGTTTTTATAAATATTTCACTGGTTTTACACGTCGAATTAAAGGGTAACTCTGATGAAATGTCATTCTATTTGAAATTCAGGTGGCTTTCACGATGAGTTGATGTGAATATCAGGTCATCTGAAAGTGTTTTACCCATGGTTTTAACATTGAATATGATTCATGTGTTATTCCTATGAAACTGTAATGATTAGCACCAGGAGAATATCTATGTGATCTGCACATTGAACGCACGTGTATAGTTTTTTCGGTGTAGGGGTCCAAAATTTTTTTAAAAGAAACAACTGCACAAAATTTGAACAAATCCGGATCATTTAGAAATAGGACTTTTTCATAGAATTGCACATATATGGCATCATTCCTTCATATAATGAGAAGAAATCACTTCCAATATACCCTTCAAAAATCGATATTCCTTCCTTAGCACAGCAAAGCGCAGAAAGCCACCTTTTTCGAAAAGTAGAGAAAATTTCGTATAAGATGCATTTAACGTGATCGTTTTCTGACGTTTCCCACCATACTTTCTTGATCGCTGAATGTTGGTGTTGAGTTTTCCATACATTTTGTATGGAAAAAGAAAATATCATTCTTGAACATGTTCAACTTCAGGCATTTGTCAAAAATTCATTTTAACTTCAAACTGGCTAAAATTTTCAGGTTCAGCTTTCAAACTATTCCAGAAAATGCTAAAAATATAAAAATGGCAAAAACTTGAAATTGGTTTTTTGACTTTTGGCCAGCTTTGCACCATAGTACGCTGTGCCAATTCGACCTTAAGACCACATCGCGTGTCATCTAGAAAAGGCAAAGAAGTTCTTTGTACGCTACTTGACGAGGACACGTGCTCAGACGATTTAGAGTGGATCATTGCGAATTAAGTGAACGCTAGTGAGTTTCTGAGCATACACCAACATTTATTAACAACCTCAATGCTGAAATACGTTCTGTTAGTGAGTGGGCCATAAAGGGATTTACAACAGATAACACGGTGTGACAAAAAATTTTTTTTTTTAATAATTTGCAAGTGACCTAGTGTACGTTGTTAGTCGCACCTAGTACATCATAAAAACACATGTGACATCATCCTAGCACCCCCAAAATTTCAAGTTACAAGTTGCAAGTTATTGCAAAAAAACGTTTTTTGGCTAGGTGCACACATACTATCATGAATAACTCAATAATTTTCCAAGCAATTTTAAGTTTTTTATATATTTTTGGAAAGCTTAGAGGACAAGCTTTCAGGATATATACACATTCACGATGGTTATACAAAAGTTAGACGAGATTTTTTCAAATAAATATAAAATTGAACTAATAAAATGAAATTTTTCTCACTTTAGGGGACCTGAAAGTGACCTTAAAAATCACCCACATTCCTCAGCTGATGTTGAGCTTGTTTTATATTCAATCCTAAGACTTTGGTCAAAATTTCAGCCAAATCAGTCAACATTTGAAAATTTGAGACCATTTTTAAGAGTTGTAGAACTTCTTGCTTCTCATATATCACCCGCCTTATCCTATACACCATGTACAAGATGCTCAGTTGTAAGATTAGGCGGGTGATATATGAGAAGCAAGAAATTCTACAACTCTTAAAAATGGTCTCAAATTTGCAAATGTTGACCGATTTGGCTGAAATTTTGACCAAAGTCCTAAGATTGACTTTTTTTCCTTGTTGGGGACCTTGGACCACTGCGACCAGTTCTTTGATCTATTGTGGTTTGTCCTCTTTTGTTGTATGCCTTTACTTATGAACTACTACTATGTTGTTTAGTAATTGTTATTTTAATTGAAGGCATCATCCCAACACGGTAATATGTTGAGAATAAATTGTACTACTTTCTGAGGAGAACTAGCCCATATTTCCGAAGGCTCCAACAGTCCTTTATCAAGAAATTTGCGCCTTTTATTGAAGAATGCCGTGCATTCGTACAGTATATGATGAGCACTTTCACACTCTAGATTGCAGAAACGACATCTATCATCATTAAGCTTTCCTATTACCTTCAGATGATATTTGCTTGGACAATGACCAGTAAACACTCCACTAAAAGTACTCAAATCTTTTTTTGAAAGATTCAATAGCTTTTGCGTGATTGAGGCATTTGGCTTAATAAACCGTTTTGTATGACGGGCTAATAGAGTATTATTCCAGTTCAATATGACCTGATTCTCTTCCCATTTTTTCAGTTCCATCTTGCACGTACTATTGGATACCCCACAGAAAGTTTCGGGACCTATAAATTCCATTGCAGATCCAGATCTGGCTAACTCGTCTGCTCTTTCATTACCTTCTATACCACAGTGCCCGGGAACTAGAGATGGGCGAACGGCTCACGAGCCGTTCAAATGAACCGGTTCACAAAACAGAGCGTTCAAACGAACGGCTCTTGAAAAAGAACCACGGTTCCTCAAAAGCACCCGAAGGCGACACGAAGTTTGGTTCGGGAATCGTAATTTACCGAACTGTCAACCTGCCGAACAACGAACTGTGAGCCACGAGCCGCTCATTTGAATCGGTTCGCAGCAGCAAATGAACGGTTCGGAGCTGCTCACACAAAAGAGCCGTTTTGCCCACATCTACCGGGAACCCAAAAGAGGTTTACCCTGTTGTGTGTAGATAGCTGTTGAAGCAGTTTTACACAGTCCCAGACTAATTTGGAAGTGCAAGCAACAGATTTTAGAGCTCTCAGAGCTGCTTGACTGTTTGAGAAAATACAAATATTTGCATACCTATATTTCTCTTCAAGCAGATCGAAGTACATTCTGGGATAGCATATATTTCGGCTTGAAAGACCATTGGCCATTTGCCCATTGCCACTGACCTATTCAGTCCAGGACCAGTAATGCCAGCCCCCACTCGGTCTGCCAATTTCGAACCATCAGTGTAAAAAGTTATTGAACCATCTCTGACATAGGGGCCTCCTCGTTCGTATTCACTGCGATCTGGTTCATGGATGCTAAATAAATGGTCAAAATCGAATTTTTTTTCCATTAGATCTTCAGCTTGAAAAATAAGAAGATTAATTTCAAATTCCTTTAGGATACTTAGGTGGCCTTTTAGATCACCACTGAAAAGATTTTTGGTTCGTCTGAGTCTTATCGCGTTTTTAACGGCATCTAGTTGAATGACCTGAGATAATGGCAGCAGATTTAATAGAGCATCTAGAGCTTTAGACGGAGTAGTACCCATTGCTCCTGTTATAGCGATAGTAGCGAGCCTTTGCAGCTTTCCAAGTTTAATTTGAATCGTTTTTTGTTTCGTTTTCGGCCACCAAACTAATGCTGCATATGTGATTCTAGGTTTCACTATAACCGAGTAAATCCAATGTATCATTTTTGGCCTTAGACCCCATTTTTTACCGAACATTCTTTTACATGCCCAAAAAGCACTACTGTGTTACCTGACTCACTGCGAAATGCGTTGTATTCGCGGTATCGTGTTGGTTCGAAAGGTTTCGAAAAATATCGCCCTTGTATCGAAAATATCGTTAATTTTGATCACTAAAAATAACGTACTTAAACGTTATATTTCATGTGCCAGTAGTACGCAATAATTGTATTGTGAAACTGAATTGTTATTTATTCAACTTTTTACAAATTAAATGCAATAACAAAAGCACAACTTACAAAAAATCGTTTGTTATCGATATTAACTGCATATGCGTTTTAAACGAATAAAGCGCATGGTTAAGTTTTATTTCAATAATACGCATATTCGCAGTGAGTCAGGTAAAACAGTAGTAGCTTTGTTGATCACTTGTTCGATATGTGTATCCCAGTTGAGTTTTTCATCTAGAGTAATTCCAAGACACTTAGTTTCTGTAGAAAACAGTAGAGGAGTTTGGTCTAAGTGCAAAGTTATGAAGTTAGTTTTATTTCTTTTTGTAAATGGTACAATTGTAGTCTTACTAGGATTTATATTCAGTCCTTCTTTTTTGCACCATGAAAGGGTGAAACTTAATGCTGTTTGCATTCGTTCTGAGACTGTTGTATCAAATTTGCCGCGGACTATAATGACGACGTCGTCCGCAAAACCAATCACTTCAAAGCCTAGCAGTTTCAGCTTTTTCAAAAGGGTCATCTACCACCAACGACCAAAGCAGTGGAGATAAAACTCCTCCTTGTGGACAACCTTTAACAGCTATAACTGTTAATGAAGATTCTCCAAGATTGGAAAGTATCTCTCGTTTTGACAGCATTTCAACAATCCACTCAACCAAGCAGTTGAGATATAGTTAGCATTATCAAATGCTCCTTCTATATCCAGAAATGCTGCTAGTAAGACTTTTTTGGCTTCAAAAGTTTTTTCTATTTTATTTACTATAGAATGGAGAGCAGTAACTGTTGACATGCCACTTCGATACGCGAATTGATTTTTACTTAGAGGATTTTTGCAGAGCATCACACCTTTAACATGTTCATCAATTAGTTTTTCCATTGCTTTCAGGAATATGGATGACAAGCTAATTAGTCTAAATGATTTTGGTGAAGATTTGTCTTTTTTGTTTGCTTTTGATATAAACACTACTTTGGCCTGTCGCCATACTGTAGGAATATATTTCAGCAAAAGACTTGCTTTGTATAGCTTTGTTAAAGCAGGAACTAATACAGTCTTGCTTTGTTGAAGAAATATTGGCAAAATTTCATCAACTCCTAGAGATTTGAGTGGGGCAAATGAATCAATTGCCCATTGGGTGTATGAAAATTTTATTGGCCAGACTTTCATTCTCCCTATTAGATCTTTCTGATCTATCCGGCGAGTCGTTTGGTCTAGTCTTAGCACACTTGTCCATTATTTCAGAGTTTGAGTCTGAAATGTCTAACATTTGATTGGGAACTGCTAGAGAATCTGGAAAATGAGTTTTCATCAGTACTTCTAGCGTTTCCTTTGTATTTGAAGTGAAAGAACCATCACTATTTTTGAGAAATCTTAAGTCATTAGAATGAGATTTTGATAGAACCTTCTGAAGCCTAACAACCGGGTCACTTTCAATGTTTTCACAATTGAACCTCCAATCCCTACGTTTAGATCTTCTGATCTCTTTATTGTATTCAGTCAGGGCCTCTTTATATTTGGACCAATTTGAAGTGGTTTTGGCATGAATAAATAATTTCCTGGCCCTTTTCATTAATTTCTCCAGCCTATCGTTCCACGACACGACACAACCACGACACATCCCTATTTGTAGAACGCCTTTTTTCTGGACAACTCAAACGGTAGGCTTGTTTAATTTTGTCTATTAGAATTTGTGAACCCTTTTCCAGCTCCTGATAACAGCTTATTTCTACTGAAATTATCCCGCTCTCACCCTCAAACTCCGAGCTGTAATGTTACCAATTTGTTTTTCAAGGATCTCTAAAGCAAGGTGAGTCAAAATAGGTGATCTAGTTTTCACAGTTTGTAGAACAGAAGTGCGCGGTACAATTGGTTAGCAACCATCGACGTTGTTTATACATTCAACAGTTTCCGCTTTGAAAATTTCGGTGATCGTCAAGGGTAACCCAGCGGGGGTGAAAAACAAATTTGAACATCAGAAAACTTCTCTTGACTAACCTTGCTCTAAAGTATTCCTGTAACAAGTCATTTGCAGCATATTCAAATAAAATTTAACTATGATCAGATAACGATATTTCATCTGATACATGCCAGTTCTGTATTTTATCAGAAATTTTTGAGCTGCATAATGTTAAGTCAAGAACTTCTTCCCTGATTGAGTTAGTAAAAGTTGGAGAATTACCCCTGTTACATATATCAATATCATGCTGAGAAATATATTCGAAAAGTGACTCGCCTCTCTTGTTGATATTTGAGCTACTCCAAATGATGGGCATTCGCATCGCACCCAATAATATATGTCTTTTGCAATAGGAGATAAAAGCTGTAACCTTTAGTGGTGGGAGATCATCCACGTCCCCTGGAAAGTAGGCCGATGCCACGTAGAGTATTGTCAACCCGTTTGTAGTTGGAACTTCCAGCATAATGGCCGCAATGTCTTTATCAATAAATTCTGTAATCGGCACGAATTTTATGTTGTTATTTACCAGAATTGCAGCTCTTGAGAGCTGATTACTGTCGTAAATCAACTTTCAATTCCGTGTAGGCAATCCCAAAACCCTTTCATTGTATACCCATGGCCCCTGGAGGAATGCTACATCTAGTTTGCTTTGAAAAAATGTTTTACTAAGAATGCTTGAAGCTGCCTTTGCGTGGTGAAGGTTATTTTGAATAAATTTAATGCTGTTCTTAGCCATTTAAGAAGTTACTTTGATGGGCTATGTCGCGCTTTTCTTTCACGTTTGCCTTCTATTTAAGCAAGGTCGTAAACACGACTTTCCTCGGCAAATATATCCAGTAGAATGATCTGTAGACTGAGATCGAGCATCGAGTATTCGTTTCTCTATGATTCGAATATCTCTCACTCTCTTTAACAACCGATCATTTCCTTTTTCGATGTAGCGTTATCTCAGTCTCACTCATGGCTCTATCTTTCATCCCGCTGAAATCGCGGGAACACTTGAGCCGTGCTCCCAAATTTCAATCTTATCCCAATTTTCGTGCAGTCTAAACGTACACTCTAATTTGTTGTTAACCATATTACACTTTATTTTATTGGATATTTACTGATCTATGTCATACTTACTACAATATCCCCCTTCTCTACTTTGTACATTATTTTTAATTCAATAGTTTTTTTAATTGTTCATAAATAAAAAATCATAGAAGCACATATCGATATTTTTTTTGGAGTCTTTGTATTGTCGCAACTGGGAAGAAGTACTTACTGAAGCACTTTCACCAAGTTAAAATCTCCCAATAGACCAAATCATCATACCGTCAATTGACAGATACTGGCGCCCTTGTTTACATTTTAGAAAACTTTCCTTTCCGTTTATAGCGAATGTAGCGTGTTTTGACGTGGGACTACGTCTTACGGCAAGTTTTGAGATAGGGTGTCATTCCAAAAAATCGAAAAATGCGAGCGTCACGAAAAATGAAAGGTTTTGAGCGCTAATAGCTCAGCGGTTTTCCGATCGATTTTCAATATTCTTACACCAATCGATCGGAAAATCTTCTAAGAATTGACCCAAATGAAGAAAAATATGGATTCTTGATGTTGAACTATTGAAAAATTGAAAATAATGAACCTATGTTTTATCAGAATTCTCGCTTCGTGATTGGTTGGAAGATTCTTTACGATGATCTAAACCTATATCAATTTGATATCTGTGCTTGGGAAGTAAGCCAAAACAAGTGACGAATTTTCCTCATTTCAACAAGATTTCTTATCACCGCGGTGCAACCTAGACCATTTTGATGTCCTTGCTTGGGAAGTACGCCAGAGAGAGTGACAAAGCCCCATCGTGCCAACGGATTTCTTACGAACGCAATTAAACCTAGTCCAATTTGATGTCTGTGTTAGGGAAGTATGCCAGAAAAAATAACACAAGTTCGTTGTCCCAACAGATTGTAAATTCTTTACTGCGAGACGAATAAACCTAGGCGAATTTGATATCTGTGTTGGAAAAATGTGCTACAACTGTAGTGTTCGGTTACAATACGACTCTGTATGAAAACGCATGCTTGCCGTTTCATTAGAAGTGTAGTGAAAAGATGTGCTGTTGATGAAATAGGATTGAATTGGTAAAATCCCTTCAAAGTGGGGAACCATGGGTAATAAAAACAATCTTTAATTTCAGTAAGGTAGCAGGAAAGCAATAGTTTGTGTTCTTGATTTTGTTAAGTGGTTTTCAAATGCACAATCTTTTGAGAATTGAACGTATGCAATGTTACTACTTTGATAAATGTTACGTACAACGCATGTAGCATGTATATATGTTGCATATAGCATGTATACACGAAGAATCGAATGATTACAAGCATGAATACATGCTACTATCACTACAAAGAGACTTACGTAGTCCTGCGTCACCTATATATGCGGTCGTGTCTTGTACACAACCCCTCTGATTTTTTTTTAACATTTTACAGGCATAATGGCTTTTAGATTTAGTCCTAATGCTGTTTAAACTCGGTTTAAACAACAAACTTGCTGTTTAAACAGTTGAAACTTTTTTGGATTCTACGGTCTGTTTGTAAACAAGGGCGCCAGTATCTGCCAGATGACGTCATCTTGATTTGGTCTATAGGACACCATACGAACCGTTGCTTTTCAAGAGATGGCGCTTTTCTAGTGGTAGTAAAATCAAAATTTCTCATTTATGTTTACCTACCAGAAAAACAATCACTAATCATATTTTATTTGCGGTACAGTTACTCTGTTATACTTAATTTTCATGATTTCTGCCTAATTTTGATAAAAAAAAAACAACATTACCTGTAGCTCTCCAGCATCTTACTATCAGTCATCCGAGAGCCCTAAAAAGCTAAAGCCCTATAAAGGTACATTTATAGGGCTTTATGAAAAGCCCTGTTTGCGACATTTCAATTCGAAAAAATTAAATTTCGCAACATGAACGCAATAAATAAAAACAATGTTTACCAACTATTTATTGAATCAGGTGTCAAACGCTGTATTGCGATTAGCGATAAACACAAAAGAAACTGAGATGCATGAGAGAGTAAGGGTGTTGTGTTCAGTAAATTTACTGTCGCGCAAAATTCAGCTGTTAAGGAAATGCACACTATGCGCTACGAAGTAACGACCAAGGTGAGTTAAAACTTGACTAACCTTGGTAACTACCTCTGTTGTATTCAACAGGGAAACATTGATAGTTTCAGCATACTCTCACGCATGGCGCATGATGAAACACTTGCGCCAACTTCTGTTATTTATTATCAGAAGTTAGAGACAGTGTCCTATTGTGTTAATTTTTTTTTATATTTTCATTCGAGTACCAAAAATATTAAACCTATAGGAACGGTTTAGGTACCATACTTATATTCATCTTATGCTTAATAATTTTATTCATTAATTACAAACTTGAAGCTGTCCAACCTTGAGAAATTTTTATATGAATCACAGTTATAAGAACCCATGTATTAATGTGCATTTAATTTTAATTTGCCAACGCAATAAAATGGTCGAAGAAAATGTCGGGGGCTATAGCCCACCCTTGAAACGAGTGCTAGTTCCGTCAATGGGTAAGCGCAAAATAAAATACTAAATACATAAATATGTATTAACTTTCGGTTTCAATATCTATACATTCACCACGTGATTTTTACTAATATCTTAACCTTTTTCTAGACTATAAGATTCCGAGGTCAGTTTAATTTCAGACAACAGAAAATTTAAGAAATCTGCAACACGAATTTCTACAATTTGTTTGTGTTGTGTTGAAATCGGCAACACAGGTTTAATACGTTTCCATCGCACTTTACTGTTAAATACTACGAATTGAAAAAAAGTTTCGAATACCGTATTGTTTTGCCGTATACAATTAACAATTTATTAACACAATATTGTGATAATAGCATTGTTACTTTTTAAATAAATATGGAATTCTAGAACTGGTAAGGAAAACGCAGACATATTTTTTATGAATTCCATTACAGTTCTGCATGAAGTATTTTGCCAGATTGGTTCCAATAAGTTAATGACGATGACAAAGATCAACATTTTGCATTCCAAAAGCTAAAAGCAAACTTTTGATTTTTCACCAGAACTTCTTCGAAGTGTAAGGAGTTCACATACGATACAGTGGGATTTTGAATTTGACAAGCGCATGTCATGTATGTTGCCAAAAGAATAATCAACATCATTTTTATCTACATAACCATCATTTGCAACCTCACCGTCATTTTCGGCATCGTTATCTCCACTATCCTGAACATTACCACCATCATTTGCATTGTCACTTTCTATTAACAGCCCATTCAATTTTTTTTGGTGTACCTCAATTCATTTCCCATCGGCCTATTTTTTTTTGAAAAAATATGTCTGCGTTTTCCTTACCAGTTCTAGAATTCCATATTTATTTAAAAAGTAACAATGCTATTATCACAATATTGTGTTAATAAATTGTTAATTGTATACGGCAAAACAATACGGTATTCGAAACTTTTTTTCAATTCGTAGTATTTAACAGTAAAGTGCGATGGAAACGTATTAAACCTGTGTTGCCGATTTCAACACAACACAAACAAATTGTAGAAATTCGTGTTGCAGATTTCTTAAATTTTCTGTTGTCTGAAATTAAACTGACCTCGGAATCTTATAGTCTAGAAAAAGGTTAAGATATTAGTAAAAATCACGTGGTGAATGTATAGATATTGAAACCGAAAGTTAATACATATTTATGTATTTAGTATTTTATTTTGCGCTTACCCATTGACGGAACTAGCACTCGTTTCAAGGGTGGGCAATAGCCCCCAACATTTTCTTCGACCATTTTATTGCGTTGGCAAATTAAAATTAAATGCACATTAATACATGGGTTCTTATAACTGTGATTCATATAAAAATTTCTCAAGGTTGGACAGCTTCAAGTTTGTAATTAATGAATAAAATTATTAAGCATAAGATGAATATAAGTATGGTACCTAAACCGTTCCTATAGGTTTAATATTTTTGGTACTCGAATGAAAATATAAAAAAAAATTAACACAATAGGACACTGTCTCTAACTTCTGATAATAAATAACAGAAGTTGGCGCAAGTGTTTCATCATGCGCCATGCGTGAGAGTATGCTGAAACTATCAATGTTTCCCTGTTGAATACAACAGAGGTAGTTACCAAGGTTAGTCAAGTTTTAACTCACCTTGGTCGTTACTTCGTAGCGCATAGTGTGCATTTCCTTAACAGCTGAATTTTGCGCGACAATAAATTTACTGAACACAACACCCTTACTCTCTCATGCATCTTAGTTTCTTTTGTGTTTATCGCTAATCGCAATACAGCGTTTGACACCTGAATCAATAAATAGTTGGTAAACATTGTTTTTATTTATTGCGTTCATGTTGCGAAATTTAATTTTTTCGAATTGAAATGTCGCAAACAGGGCTTTTCATAAAGCCCTATAAATGTACCTTTATAGGGCTTTAGCTTTTTAGGGCTCTCGGATGACTGATAGTAAGATGCTGGAGAGCTACAGGTAATGTTGGTTTTTGACGTAGGACTACGTCTTACGGCAAGTTTTGAGATAGGGTGTCATTCCAAAAAATCGAAAAATGCGAGCGTCACGAAAAATGAAAGGTTTTGAGCGCTAATAGCTCAGCGGTTTTCCGATCGATTTTCAATATTCTTACACCAATCGATCGGAAAATCTTCTAAGAATTGACCCAAATGAAGAAAAGTATGGATTCTTGATGTTGAACTATTGAAAAATTGAAAATAATGAACCTATGTTTTACCAGAATTCTCGCTTCGTGATTGGTTGGAAGATTCTTTGCGATGATCTAAACCTATACCAATTTGATATCTGTGCTTGGGAAGTAAGCCAAAACAAGTGACAAAGTTTCCTCATTTCAACAAGATTCAACAACACCGCGGTTAAACCTAGACCATTTTGATGTCCTTGCTTGGGAAGTACGCCAGAGAGAGTGACAAAGCCCCCTCGAGCCAACAGATTTCTTACGAACGCGCTTAAACCTAGTCCAATCTGATGTCTGTGTTAGGGAAGTGTGCCAGAAAAAATGACACAAGCTCGTTGTCCCAACAGATCGCAAATTCTTTACTGCGAGACGATTAAACCTCGGCGAATTTGATATCTGTGTTAGAAAAATGTGCTACAGCTGTAGTATTCGGTTATAATACGACTCTGTACGAAGGTGAAATTAGTCATCATCGATTCGGCCAATTTCAAAAGCAGTTTTTTTGTTCGAAACAAAAATTCGGTTTATGAAAATATATTCGCTGTGTTCAGATTGGAAGAATGCAGTATATACATTTTTATAAACACAATCCCGCTTTTGGGCCGAAAAACTGCTTCCGAAATTGGGCTTTCCGACGAAAAGTCAATGACTGCTAGTTTCCCGTGAATACGCATGCTTACCGTTTCATTAGAAGTGTATTGAAAAGATGTGCTGTTGATAAAATAGGATTGAATTGGTAAAATCCCTTCAACGTGGGGAACCTTGGGTAATAAAAACAGTCTTTAATGTCAGTAAGGTAGCAGGAAAGCAATAGTTTGTGTTCTTGATTTTGTTAAATTGTTTTCAAATGCACAATCTTTTGAGAATTGAGCGTATACAATGTTACTACTTTGATAAATGTTACGTACAACGCATGTAGCATGTATATATGTTGCATATAGCATGTATACATGAAGAATCGAATGATTACAAGCATGAATACATGCTACTATCACTACAAAGGGACTTACGTAGTCCTGCGTCACCAATATATGCGGTCGTGTCTTGTACACAACCCCTCTGATTTTTTTCAAAGCAAACTAGATGTAGCATTCCTCCAGGGGCCATGGGTATACAATGAAAGGGTTTTGGGATTGCCTACACGGAATTGTAAGTTGATTTACGACAGTAATCAGCTCTCAAGAGCTGCAATTCTGGTAAATAACAACATAAAATTCGTGCCGATTACAGAATTTATTGATAAAGACATTGCGGCCATTATGCTGGAAGTTCCAACTACAAACGGGTTGACAATACTCTACGTGGCATCGGCCTACTTTCCAGGGGACGTGGATGATGTCCCACCACTAAAGGTTACAGCTTTTATCTCCTATTGCAAAAGACATATATTATTGGGTACGATGCGAATGCCCATCATTTGGAGTAGCTCAAATATCAACAAGAGAGGCGAGTCACTTTTCGAATATATTTCTCAGCATGATATTGATATATGTAACAGGGGCAATTCTCCAACTTTTACTAACTCAATCAGGGAAGAAGTTCTTGACTTAACATTATGCAGCTCAAAAATTTCTGATAAAATACAGAACTGGCATGTATCAGATGAAATATCGTTATCTGATCATAGTTAAATTTTATTTGAATATGCTGCAAATGACTTGTTACAGGAATACTTTAGAGATCCTCGAAAAACAAATTGGTAACATTACAGCTCGGAGTTTGAGGGTGAGAGCGGGATAATTTCAGTAGAAATAAGCTGTTATCAGGAGCTGGAAAAGGGTTCACAAATTCTAATAGACAAAATTAAACAAGCCTACCGTTTGAGTTGTCCAGAAAAAAGGCGTTCTACAAATAGGGATGTGTCGTGGTCGTGTCGTGTCGTGGAACGATAGGCTGGAGAAATTAATGAAAAGGGCCAGGAAATTATTTATTCATGCCAAAACCACTTCAAATTGGTCCAAATATAAAGAGGCCCTGACTGAATACAATAAAGAGATCAGAAGATCTAAACGTAGGGATTGGAGGTTCAATTGTGAAAACATTGAAAGTGACCCGGTTGTTAGGCTTCAGAAGGTTCTCTCAAAATCTCATTCTAATGACTTAAGATTTCTCAAAAATAGTGATGGTTCTTTCACTTCAAATACAAAGGAAACGCTAGAAGTACTGATGAAAACTCATTTTCCAGATTCTCTAGCAGTTCCCAATCAAATGTTAGACATTTCAGACTCAAACTCTGAAATAATGGACAAGTGTGCTAAGACTAGACCAAACGACTCGCCGGATAGATCAGAAAGATCTAATAGGGAGAATGAAAGTCTGGCCAATAAAATTTTCATACACCCAATGGGCAATTGATTCATTTGCCCCACTCAAATCTCTAGGAGTTGATGAAATTTTGCCAATATTTCTTCAACAAAGCAAGACTGTATTAGTTCCTGCTTTAACAAAGCTATACAAAGCAAGTCTTTTGCTGAAATATATTCCTACAGTCTGGCGACAGGCCAAAGTAGTGTTTATATCAAAAGCAAACAAAAAAGACAAATCTTCACCAAAATCATTTAGACCAATTAGCTTGTCATCCATATTCCTGAAAGCAATGGAAAAACTAATTGATGAACATGTTAAAGGTGTGATGCTCTGCAAAAATCCTCTAAGTAAAAATCAATTCGCGTATCGAAGTGGCATGTCAACAGTTACTGCTCTCCATTCTATAGTAAATAAAATAGAAAAAACTTTTGAAGCCAAAAAAGTCTTACTAGCAGCATTTCTGGATATAGAAGGAGCATTTGATAATGCTAACTATATCTCAACTGCTTGGTTGAGTGGATTGTTGAAATGCTGTCAAAACGAGAGATACTTTCCAATCTTGGAGAATCTTCATTAACAGTTATAGCTGTTAAAGGTTGTCCACAAGGAGGAGTTTTATCTCCACTGCTTTGGTCGTTGGTGGTAGATGACCCTTTTGAAAAAGCTGAAACTGCTAGGCTTTGAAGTGATTGGTTTTGCGGACGACGTCGTCATTATAGTCCGCGGCAAATTTGATACAACAGTCTCAGAACGAATGCAAACAGCATTAAGTTTCACCCTTTCATGGTGCAAAAAAGAAGGACTGAATATAAATCCTAGTAAGACTACAATTGTACCATTTACAAAAAGAAATAAAACTAACTTCATAACTTTGCACTTAGACCAAACTCCTCTAATGTTTTCTACAGAAACTAAGTGTCTTGGAATTACTCTAGATAAAAAACTCAACTGGGATACACATATCGAACAAGTGATCAACAAAGCTACTAGTGCTTTTTGGGCATGTAAAAGAATGTTCGGTAAAAAATGGGGTCTAAGGCCAAAAATGATACATTGGATTTACTCGGTTATAGTGAAACCTAGAATCACATATGCAGCATTAGTTTGGTGGCCGAAAACGAAACAAAAAACGATTCAAATTAAACTTGAAAAGCTGCAAAGGCTCGCTACTATCGCTATAACAGGAGCAATGGGTACTACTCCGTCTAAAGCTCTAGATGCTCTATTAAATCTGCTGCCATTATCTCAGGTCATTCAACTAGATGCCGTTAAAAACGCGATAAGACTCAGACGAACCAAAAATCTTTTCAGTGGTGATCTAAAAGGCCACCTAAGTATCCTAAAGGAATTTGAAATTAATCTTCTTATTTTTCAAGCTGAAGATCTAATGGAAAAAAAATTCGATTTTGACCATTTATTTAGCATCCATGAACCAGATCGCAGTGAATACGAACGAGGAGGCCCCTATGTCAGAGATGGTTCAATAACTTTTTACACTGATGGTTCGAAATTGGCAGACCAAGTGGGGGCTGGCATTACTGGTCCTGGACTGAATAGGTCAGTGGCAATGGGCAAATGGCCAATGGTCTTTCAAGCCGAAATATATGCTATTCCAGAATGTACTTCGATCTGCTTGAAGAGAAATATAGGTATGCAAATATTTGTATTTTCTCAAACAGTCAAGCAGCTCTGAGAGCTCTAAAATCTGTTGCTTGTACTTCCAAATTAGTCTGGGACTGTGTAAAACTGCTTCAACGTGAACGTTTTTTTTTCTCAACTGAGTGCTATTTTTTCATGCACATCCCTGTTTTCTGTTTTTTTTCTCTGCATACCTTTTTTTGTTCATTCTTGTTTTTATTGCTTCCCTCATTCTCTTGATGTTTTTTTTGCGTCATATCCTTGCCTGCTCATTGTTTTTTTTTTTGCATGTCTTGTTTTTGCGTCTTATTTTCACTACGTCATCTTTTTTTGCTTCTAATGCATTTATTTATTTTTTTTGTCACTTCATTTTTTTCTGTGTGCTCGTTCTTTTTTTTTTTTTTTTCTTTACATGCCATCATTTTTTTTCTTGTTTCTACAATGCACCATCATTCTTTTGCTTATTTTTTTTGTTATACCATTTTTTTATCTGTTCATTCTTTCTTTCTGCATGCCTTAATTTTTATTTTATTTTCACTACATATCGTTTTTTTTTGCCATTTTCGTACTAATTTTTTTTGCCATGTTTTGTTTGCTTCTTTTATTCACGAGATTCCATTTTTTCTGAGAATGTCACCTTTTTCCACTATACTTTGGCCATTTTAGATAGCTGTTATTCCCATTTTTAATCACTAACCGCTATTTTACCACTTCACTATTTTAATTTTTCTTTCGTGGCTATATGATTTTAACTTACCAAGGTGGAGCGTCCACTGCATCCTACTGACGGCGCCATTGTCGCGCTTTTCTTTCACGTTTGCCTTCTATTTAAGCAAGGTCGTAAACACGACTTTCCTCGGCAAATATATCCAGTAGAATGATCTGTAGACTGAGATCGAGCATCGAGTATTCGTTTCTCTTAGATTCGAATATCTCTCACTCTCTTTAACAACCGATCATTTCCTTTTTCGATGTAGCGTTATCTCAGTCTCACTCATGGCTCTATCCAGATCGAAAACCGCCCGACAGACTTTGCTCGATATTTCATGTCGGACGCGCTCTCTTAAAAATTCAGCTCGAAACGAAGCTCGAACCAATGCATACACGAACCAACACAAAACCGTGCTAGAGCTATCGCGCGTGTGTGCAATGTAAAGCAGGAGAAATGAATACTCGAAATAAAATGCTCGGCATTCGGTCAAAGTAGAGCTGCCAGAAATTCAAATGTTTCATCGAAAATTCATACACAGAATAAAAATTCTTTCAATTTTCTACTAAAAAAGCTGGGAACTCATGCGGTTCAGAAATGATCACATAGTTTGCTGATTGCTTCGGGCTCGGGTACGTCAACGTCAGTGCGGTCTGTCGTAAATTTTGTTGTTTTTCGCGGACGTGTGATTTAAATTTTGTTATTTCGCGATATATCCAAGAACGTATTTTGTGATGGCCTCAGATTAAGAAAACCTCGCCGCGATTGTCAGTCAAAGTGGCCAAAAGTGTTGCAACTAAAACCTGCTAGTGTTGTGTTGTCATTTTACCATTTTGCCATCAAAATGCAGGTGCGAGTGCTAATGCTAATTCCGTGAATAATGTGTGTTTTGTGCTTTTTTTTCTTCTAAAAATGAGAAAAATTATGCTGCTGATTTTATAAGTGATTGAAGAAAAAATCAATATTCCAGTGTAAAGGATTACTAATAGTTAACCTGATGTTTTGTATAATTTTTCACTCTGAAATGAAACAATCTTAGGAAATCGTATCCAGCAAGGAGGCTATTCATACATTAATTGGCAGGTAATGAGGCTTTATGCTTATATTGTTTCCAATTGCCAATTTTTCGAATTGAATACAATTTCAGAGCGGAATTCGCTCATGGAAACAGGTGAGTGATTATACACATCACTGACTTTTACTGTACGTATTCTGGGAAATACTTTACATTTAATTAACTTTTAATTTTAAACTTGCGTGAAGCGAGCTATTTGGGTTAAATTACATTTAAACATAGATACTCTTCTAACAACTGGTTGCAAAGGCTGTCGAATAAAAACAGGGCCAAGTTTTGATAACAGAATCTATCACCAAGGCTTTGCTTTTACATTAATACAATTCTCTATCATTAAAGCCATATTCGAATTATTATTTTTTATGACAAATGGTTTAATAAAGCGTTGGTGTTTTAAATTAAAAAAAAATTTCTGTCTGCATAATATTTTCACGCGTCTTTGTAAATGAAGACGGTCTTCGCTTTTAAAACATCACAGCGGAATTCGTTTTGCATGGACGGTATGAAAAATGTATTCAGCTCAGATGTCATAATATTTGAATCGCTTTCACAACATTCTGACCATGTGTTCAAGAGAGTTACATTTTGAACATGAGATAATCTTTCAAAAACATGAACTCTGGTATAAATTGTGAAAAAAATTGTTTCGCGAATTTTGACCATTTACACTTCTGCAGGAAAAACACCTCTAGAACAAGGTAGTCCATCTTTTTATCATTTTATCATCATTATTTCTTAAATTAGTTATAACACAGTGGACACTCGAAAAAGTAACCTCTTAGAAAAATTCGGAAAAGTTAAGCGAATATTAATTCTCATGCAACGTTTATAAAAAGTTTATTTTTTTCGTTGACTTTTCTGTCAATTGATTTTTTTTTGTTGTCCAAGTGTTTGTTGTTCTTAAGCTTACTTTTCATTTTTTCGATTCATTGTCGCATCTCATCAGTTTCATATAAAGTTATAACATTGCAGGGATTAAATTAAACTTTTGTACCAGATAGTTACGGCTATAGTTTGATACGGTCACATAGCTACTTCAAGATTTTTGATAATACGCTGAAAAAGTTCAATCTAAGATTGAATTTAAATGCAAGAAAGGAATAACACAAGGAACAGAAAATGTGCGCGAGCATTATCAAAACATAGACTATGAAAGAACTAGTATAACAGACTATTTTAAACTTACTGAAAGAAACTAATATTATTTCATAAAATTCTTGCTACATGTTTTTTTCCTTTGCAGCTTCCACATACATTAAAATATGCATCCTATATCCGCAAATCTATTATTCCCTTTAGTATTTATCATTTTTTGTAATGATTTTGCTCATCTTTAATGACCACTCAGAAAGGTCAATATTTCAGAAAAGGCAATCGACCCAATCTTGTTTCGATTAATTTTTCCAAAAGTCCATTGTACTATTATATATGGTTAATAATAAATTAAAGAAAATAAATAAGTCCTATGTATACACATATTTTTGAAAGATTGTGTCGCTTCCCCTTCTAAAAAGATCGAAATGTGAAGGGCAAAAAAATGACACGGTATTATAATATGGCATTTTTAAGATAGTACTCAGTTTTTTTGCGGTTAAGCAAGGTTAAAGCAATTGTACGATACCATATCATGACTGAGCTCTGTACCGCTAAAGCGCACGTATTTAGACTTTTCTGAAGCAGGTACATTATAAATAACTGAATAACGCGTACGAAAAATTTGACTGGTTTAAAGATTGTACTTTGCCACAAAGGTGCTCAACTTTCTTAAGATACTGCAGCTAAGCACAATGTAATTCCTTTGGTCTTGTTCGCTGGGATATATGTTTCAATTAATATTTGTGGGATATCAATTTATCAAACACAAGGTACTTGTCGCTAGGTAAGACAATTTGTTATTCATTAATTAATTTCACCCGACATAGTATGTCTTAATCGATATTCAAATTACATACGTAACTTTATAACGAAAAAAATAAAACAAGCTCCATCCAGCTGCACCCAAGGTGATCTTAGATTTAGAAAATCGTTATTTTAGCAAACAAAGTTTTATTTTTAAAGGGCGTAGTCTAACTACAAATACTCCCAAGAGTTCATATTACATAATAAACGTAATTGTAGACTGTTATCAGCTTAACTTACAGTGTATGTACATAGTTATGCGAATCTGTGCATTTTTTTTAATGCAATTGTTTATATTTCGTTTATATATCGTTTATTTATTCTCTTGCTTTTTGAAGTTTACCTAAGGTTAGTATTTTATATTTGCACCTTCTTCAGCAAATTCGATTGTATGCCAGAATGGCACTACGCACCACCTATTTACAAATTAGGCCACTGCAACTGTCATGGAGATTTTCTTTTGTAGCTTTTGTAGTTGGCCTCGATTGCTGTACCTATACATATAGTTTACGAATTGCTTAAAACCATTGATGGACGTGAGCTAGATTGCTGTAAAACTGTTCCTATATTAGATATAATGATAAAACCAATAACTTTTTTGGGATTGAGTAAGTATGGAGTTAAAAGGTAGGTAGCTTCCGATGGAGCTGTACATAAAAGACGCAAGAAATCTGTACAAGCAGAGCAAATGCGTCGAACTTTCTTCAAAATTACAAAAACGGTAAATTATTGTTAAGGACTTGCCGATTAGCTTTAAATGATAAAGAGTGAGACATTGTCCGGCGAGGAGTTTCGTGATTATGCGTAGTTCACTATGTGTTAAGGTGAGTATCTTTTTAACTGCCGCAGGGTCTGATATTTCTAGCTTTTCTAAAGTCATTACTTTGTTCTGATGGGTAACTTCCCTCAAAGTTGTGTTCCACTACCAAATTAATTTACATGCACATTTGGGAACTTGAGACCCAGTAGTATAACCTTTTTTTATATTTTTATGGAGGTTTGAGAAAACCTAAAGACAACACCACCACGGTGTTGTGCAGCATTCACAAGGTGCCAACTTACACCTATCTACTAAAAACTCTCCTGCTCTACTTTTATAGAGCCCCTCGCGAAACTACCGCTAGGCGTTACTTCAGGAAAGAGGACGCGCCTAAGCACTTCACCGTTGTTGTTGTTGGGTTCAAATAACACCGCCTGTCATGCCGTACCCGTCACCTAGCATCTGAGCTGCCCACTCAGCCGCCCATTATCTGACCCTATTATCTAAGTTATATCAGGCCCCGTCGGGTGGAACGACAGTTTTAGCCGATGCAAATCCGTCATCAAAAAGCAAAGCCGTGGGCTTAAACCGTCATTAGACATTGCCCTTCTTTTTCGATAGATTTCGCAGCCGGCTGTTAGAGTACAGGAAAATTACGGGGCCAGTATAATGATTCTACTGACTCTATCTAGCAAGCACCGCCTAGCCGAAATTCGAACATACGACGACTGGCTTGTTAGACCAGCATCGTACCTCGAAGCTAACTGGGCGGCAACTCTGTCATCACGTCCGTCATCACTTTATCGACGGCGCCTTACGCGCGCTGCTCCGCGCACATTCTCTGTACCATGTTGTCGGCGTTGGTTTCTACTAAAACCACCGCAAGCACTTCACGTCGACGCGTACGTAACGCGGATAGTGAAACATCACATGCTCCGGAGTTTCCTCGGTTACGGTACAAACGGGGCAAAAGGGCCTACCCGGTCACGCGAATGTAGGTACTTCTTATAGCACCTATGACCTGACAAAAATTGAGTAAGGTAACAATTTGCGTCACCATGTCTTCTACAGTTCCAAGACGAGATGTTCTGGTTCAGCCTATGGATGGGTCTACATGCCGTGTTCAGCGTGGTCCGATGCCAGCTGCCAGCTCCTAATAGAGTCCAGTCTATCTCTGTCCCGAATGCGTCTGACATTCCTCTTCCTGTGTTCCATATGAGAATCATGCCTGCAATAGCAATAACTCCCATCGCATTCAGCGATATGGTGCGGCATCCGTATGATACGCGCAGCGCAATCAGTCTAAACACTTTGTTTAGATATACTTGAAGGCGCTTACTACCCAAGCTAAGGCCTAAACCGGTGCACCATACCTGAGCACAGACATGGCAACGCTGGCCATCAGTCGTCTCTTACTGCTGTTAGGTCCACAGCCATTCGGCATAATCTTGGACAGCGCAGTAACCTTTCTTGCCACAGGTTTAATCAAATGGCTGGTGAAATTCAGCCATTACGCCCAAATACTTCACATTACGTCTAGAGACAATCACTTGTCCCCCTACGATGAATTTGCGGTTGCTGATCATTACCGATTACATCTTGTGGTGTGTCAATCGTAGATCATGTTAGCATTTCCACCTCTTCGAGAAACTCGCCTACCACTGTTAGGACGATATCGTCGGTCGTAAATGGGTTTCCAGAGCGTAAGACCGAGAATCGAGCCCTGTGGAACAGCCGCTGTCATTTTGTACTTCGCCCGGTCAGCCATGCCGTATCACTAGCGTCCGGTTCGCGAAGTAGCTTATAAGCAATCTCATTGATGGTTGGCTACCCTCATCACTTTCCACAACGGGCGTTAGCCTGTTAAAAGTTACCCGCTCTAGTAACTTGCCTAACGTGTCAAACCGGCAAATCGGCCTATACGATAAGGGATCCCCTGGTGGTTTCCCCGGCTTTTAAGCAGTACCAGTCTTCGCACCATTTGTATAGAAATTCGCATACTTCTAGGCAGCCATGAAGCGTCTCTCTAAGCATATCAGGAGATGCTTGGATCGCCGCTTTCAGTGTTCGAGCGATTGGTCTCTGCGCTAAGTGCTTCAACAAATTATAATTATCGATGGCTTTCACTACAGAGACTATACATTACAGAGGCGACAAGGCACTCAAACAAAACCCGCTAAATTTTTAATCAAAATGGAGAGTACCATCACAAGTTAAGGTAACTCTCCGTTTTGATTCAAAATTTAGCGATTTTTAAGTGGCTTGTCGCCTCTTTAATCTATAGTCTCTGTAGTTTTCACTTTTCACCTCCGACCGGTCAGCCTCAACCGTCATGACGGAGGCATCCGTTGTTCAATCTTGTACCTACCGTATAGCTTGGTGATCGCAATGTGTGTACAAATCGGACACCCTCCAGCCCATATTGGCTAGCAACGTTGGGCTGCACAAGATGATATCGATGATCGATTGTTGTACCCCCTGCAGAAGGTACTGACAGAGCCCACGTTTGCCAGACTTACGTCCAGCTTGGACATCGCTTCCAGTAAGCTGCGCCGACTTGGGGTAGTACACCTGGTACCCTACTCGACTGTCCAAGCATTGAAGTCGCCTCCAATGACAACCGGCTTACGGCCCTTGAGCTGGTTAGAGAGTATATCTAGCATTCGATCAAACTGCTCGGGTGACCACCTAGATGGAGCGTAGCAGCTGCAGATGAGGACGCCATCGACCACAGCAATCACGAACCCCTCTTGGTCGGTCGATACTACCTCTTGGATGGGATATCTGCCCATGACAACAATCGCTGCCATTCGACCCTTATCCGTTACCCAATTTGCATTGCCGCGAGAGTAGGGGTCTGCGTTAATGGCGATTTGCCAGAGCAACTGCTGCGCCAGGTCGCAGTGGTTGAGGTTAATCTGTGTAACCTGCACCCAGCGTTGCCAACCTTCCAGATTTGTCTGGATTTTCCGGACTTTTTGAATGCCTAGACAAAAAAGACGGTTTCCAAACATTGTCTTTCATTAACCAAATGACAGCCAGATTTTTCCAGACGTTTTTATTCTTGTTTTCCAGATTTTTGTAAAAACCGGTTGGCAACGTTGCCTGCACCATTATCGTTTGTAACACAGGTAACAGGTACACAGTAGACCACCTGTTTCGTGCCTGTTACTTGCTTCTGCTGTCAGAGCAAGCATTTTGGTGGTTTACTGCACACTTTAGTGAACAGCGAAGTGCCCTTCTTCGCCGCACTGTCTACACATTTTCGACCGATCGGGGGCTTTGCATTTTCCCGTCCGATGGCCGAAGCCTAAGCATCTAAAACAGCGCACCACGCGCTGCTTGGTTAAGAGTGAGCACACTGACCAACCCACTTTGTTCCCACCCCCACACGTCACCCACTTTGCCGCTGGCACATCTATAGTTGCGTTTTGCATATCACCGCCTGCCGCAGCTTGATGTCCGTGGGTGTCACCTCCATCTTGACTGGTCCCACAGAGCATGCCGTCGTAATCTCGTCGAAGTTTTTGTACTCGACAAGATTATGTTGCGACAGGGCCTTGACCTGGCCCGTCTCACCCAGTCACTGCTTAACCAGTTCTCTGTAATTCGAGCTTTGGACCGTCGGGCCTTTTTAAGCTAGAAAAGCATTTCCCTGGCCTTGATTCAGTGGGTCTTTACCACGTTGGCTCTAACTTCCTGCAATTTGGGGACCATTCTCACCTTGCGAAGTAGATCGGCAGACGACTGTTGACCTATCAACTTCACTACTAAAGCGTCGCCCTTATGGGCCCGCCTCGGCTTTGGCTTTGCAGCAACAGTCTCCCTTGACTTCTGCTTAGGTGGTTTGCGTCTAACCAGCCGCCAATTATCTTCGGTCCCAGTTGCGCCAGCCGGGACCGCCTTCGCCTGTTTGCTGGCAGAGGCGCGGTCAGTCCGCCGCCTCTTTGCCAGTAGTATCGGTCCATGGTCAGGTGTCGTCGCTTTGCGCTTGGCAAGCGGTGTACACGCCTGACTAGGCATGACCATAGCCTTAGTGGCCATGGCTTGAGCTTCGGCGATCTCGCATCGCTGCAGAAGTTGATGCCCCTACACCTCGGCAGCTATGACGGTAGAGCGGAGGCTCACCGCTAGTTAAAAACCAGTCGAGATGGACAACGAGTACAACTTGTCCACCAACCTTTTGGCTTCCTCCAGCTTGCAACTGGCTGGAGGTATCCCTACTCCCGTAACTAGAGAACTTATCACATCCTCAGTTGACTTTTTTCTATCGTTGTCCCCCACCTTTTTAGCTGAGCTAGCAGCGACAGCTACCTGAGGTCTAACTGGGGTGTAAGCCTTCGGTGGAGTCGATTTCTTCTTGGGCATCGCCCCCGCTTTCAGGGGGATTGCCTTCTTGGGTTGCCCCCCTTCGATTCCGGGGGGCTACCTTTCTTCGTTGGTGGTGATCTCGCCAACTTGCTGTTTTTGGCAAAGACATCATCTTTTTCTTCAGCAGCGCCCTCGGTTTGAATAAGGTATCCACCTTTTCGCGTGCCTAATGGCAGCTAGTTAAAACCCTATAAAGATATACATTTATAGGGCTTTACGACTAGCGGGTACAACTTTCGGAAAAAATTAACATGCTTTTGGCAACTCTGCTCACGTCAAGTTGACATTTTCTCCCTTGATTGTTGTTGCAAAACTGTCAAGCGTACGTTAGAAAAGTTGCTAAAAGCGTTTAAATATTTTCGAAAAGTTGAACTCACTAGCCGCCATTCAGCACGCGAAAAGGTGGATTTATTTAAATCTTATGGCTCCCAACTCTAGGCCGCTATCTTGGCTCGTATTGTGATAGCCGCCGTTCCCGACGTTCCCATGGGTATCTGTGCAAGCAGGTAGGCCATAGCTAGTAACACTCCCCCTATCTTTCATGGGGATAGGGATGTCAGTGTCCGGTCAGCGTTAGTCAGGAATGTATCATCTAAGCCTACACCACCGCACTTTGATGTGAGTGACGAGCTTTGAACATACCTGGAGACCAGCCACGGTTTTAGTGGGACGGATGGCAGCGGTACCATTGACCTACTCACCGTTTCGGGAAGGTGTCACCCTTCCTTATCCAAGCTAGTAGAATAGCACAGTTCTATAGTGTCTAATCCAATTCCAGTATACCATAATTAGGAGCTGTAACAGGACACTACGACGTTTGCAGCTGGCTTATGGGACTTGAGCTGCGCTCGCCTCATTCGCTTGACCGTATGGGATCGGAAACCACCTCACTGGATCGTATTGCGGGAATAATCGTTCCACGATGACATTCTGCTTGTATGCGCAGGTTTTCTGCGGAGTAGATGCACCCGTCATATTTTTTAACACCACCTGTGTTCCTTCGCAACTATCGCGAACGTGCCAGGAATAGGTGATTGCGAAACTCACCCGCATTCTACGCGTATATTGACACAGAATCCCCTAAACGGTAGTTGGCCGTGTATGTGCCAGTTTGTCCCATACGAGCCTTGCCAAACATATAGTTCAGTAGGGCTTCGGGAGGTCCTTTATGATACATGTTCGTAGCAGTGCTTCATCTCGCAGGTGGCGGGTTGGTATCGTAGTTACCAGTCATTTTACAGTCTCCTCATCGGCACAAGGCCAAGTAGCAGTTTTCGCGTTGGCAGGTCCTAATTTTTTGCAGTATGGCTTGAGAATCCCGTCCGGTAATGCAGCTCAGTAATGCAGCCTCCCAGTTGGCTTCGAGGTGTGATGCTGGCCTAATAAGCCAGTCGTCGTATGTTCGAATCTCAACTGGGAGAGGCTGTTAGGGTCAACAGGATCGTAGCAACTGGCCCTGCAATTATCCTGCACTCTAACAGCTAACTGCGAAGTCTGTCGTATAAAAAAGGCCCCCGTCTTTGCTTTTCTAATGCAGCTGAGAATTTCATTGCGGATAGCCGTTGACTGATTCGTGACAAATCACGTCGACCATTGCCGCTTGCTCTGCATGAGAGCGTCCCGGTTTGTGATTGACAATAAGAATGCAACTTATATGGTTATTATAGAGCCGCGTGGGCCATAATACAAGACAACTTTGGTGCCCCGTCGTAGTTTGGCCGTGTAACCGGACCGTGAAGACTGTCCGTGCGGTTCTCCACTTTCCCATTCGGTAACCTCTGGATTATCGAAGAAACTAAAAGTCCTGCGTACAGCGAGTTGGTGTCGAAGTGGAAACTGTCTTCCACAAATTAACAATTCCTGCCAATAAAAAAAATCAAATCGTTTCGTTTACAAACCTCAAAAGTTATTTAAGTCTTTGCCAAGCTACTACCAACAAAACAAAAAAATTGTTTCAATACGTTGTGTAGTTTCTGAGAAAAAGGTACATAAAGTTTAAAAATCATGGTTTTCCAGGAGCAGCGTTTTATTTCGCCGAAGTTGTTCCACGCCGCACTGGAATGCTTATGTGTATGATCGTTTTTTGGCCACTTCCCGTGGTCGGATCACTACAAATTTAGTATCAAAATAAGTGGAAAAGACACTGCAGAATCAAAATCTGAGATAAAAAAAAATAATGATTTTTTCAAAAAATTTAGTCGCTCATGTCCCCTTAAAGTTTCCGTGAACCTTTCTTTGGGAACCGCTGCTCTAAGCGAAAAATAATTTATTTCGTTTAAAAATTTTATGAAAAGTGCGCCACTACGAAGGACGACAGTTTTATTTAGCGGTTACAGAAATACATGTGGAGAGTAATAAAACTTAAAGCTTGGGTATCAGTGCCTTAACATGATTCGTTTACCGATATACAGTCAGTGCACAATCATGGGTCACACACAATCACAATCATGGGTCAATGTAGCTTTATCTACCTGTTAAAGCGTGAATATTATACTAATTGATGGATAAAATTATTACTCATAAGTAGCTCTGATAAATTTATCAATCATTAGATGATATTTAAACGGATATTAGCAGCTAAAGCTAAAATGACCCACAATTGTGTGTGACCCATAATTGTGGAGTGACTATATGTTGTGTTGTTATATTTGCATTAGCTAGCATTCGCACATGTTCTATCCATGTTGGCTGCATTATTCCAAGTAGTTTAACTTAATTTCTTTTAATATATCTAGGGTGAGGCTAATGTTTTCAGTCCATCGAATATAGTTGAGAATTTTGTAATAGTTGAGAATTTTGTTATCGTTGAAACAGTTTCTTGATTATTTACGACCAAATTTTGCAATCCAGCCAAAATAACGGTAAGTAAATAGGTCAGTTTGGGCACTTCACTTCAGCAGTTTCACAATCGTACTTTAAGATTATTATTTATTCCCAAAACTTGTAAAGACATTCAACAGTTACCATAAATTCCACCGTCTTCTAGGTGGACCACGCATAATACATAATTCTTTTTAGTATTTCTGTAATTTATGGTAAAACTGTTGAATGTCTTTACAAGCTTTGGGAATAAATAACTAACATCTTAACTATTTTGCTAAGCAATTTCCTAAATTATTGATAACAATAACCATTTTCCTAAAATATTGCATTTTCCATCTGAAAAGTAAAACATTTACCATGCGTAATCAAATATGTGTGATTAAAACTGAGCGATTTAACTCTTCGCGAGCAATAGGGTAACTGTGGGTAAGACGAACAGGGTGGGTAAAACGGACAGATGGTTGATTCTACCAGTTAAGCATTAAAATTCGTAAATGTTTTGATGGGCATTCAATCATCTTGCTATCTCATGATGTCTGAACGTTTTCATCATCATTTAGAACTTTCAAATTTTGATGAAGTATAAAAAAAATGAAAAAGTGATGCTGCGTTTGGATGTAACTTTTTTGCTATCGAAATTAAGCTTTTTGAGTGGTTTAATTCTAAAATGTTACCGATAACATGAAATATTTCGATTTAATACCTTTTCAAGTAACGTCTGCATTGAAAAAATAGGTTGTTTTATTTGCGTATGAAAAATTGCGAACGCTTTAAAAAATATGTATAATGATGGGGTGAAATGGACAACCGGTAATGTGGGTAAGATGGTCAATGAACATATCATAATAAAATTGTTGATTTTGCTTCTTAGTGATATATCAAGCATGTAAATGAAAATTTAACCGGCAAATGCGAGCTTCAAACAAATTAGCAGCAGCCAAGCATGAAATAGATTTTAAAATGCTTGTTCATATTGCCGCTGTCAAACAATTTTCGATTGGTTGCCACTGGTGGGAGGGGGTGGACAACCCCCTTCACTTTTTGCACGTTACATCACCATATTTTACGTATTCAATTCGTTAATGGTCAAAAATAATAATATGCTCCCAGTTGGGGCGATTTAGAATACCTGTCCATCTTACCCCCACACATTGTCCGTTTCACCCGCAGGACTAAAAAAGTTCAATTTTTCGGACCATTTTTAATTCTCAAAATACACATTGAAAAACAGTTTTTTTTAAATATTTCACTAGCCGTTCTTGAAAACAATATATTGAACTGAAGTAAACTGTATTAAGGTTTTATAAATTATAAGTTCTCTGTATTTTATTAGATGTTCTTCTTAGCCTTCGTATTAACCACAGTTCCCCTACATTGCAAAAAAATCAAAACGTCATTATTTTATACATCCCACATAGATGGATACCGTGAAGGTTTTTGTTTGCACATGGAAACTGTATTGTCTATTGGGTATTATTTTTTTTTATTTGTATTTTGTCTCGATTAAGGCTTAGAAATCTTTAATTTTATTTAACACTAGATATACCAGACCAGTCATTTTGACTGGTCGTGCAATTTCAATTTGAAATTTCTACAACATCTAACATTTGATTTTAGAAACGATGTTATGACTTTTGTAGCTATAAGTAGAGAATACATTTTATGAACTTAATGTTACTTTATATATATTAGTAACAAATATAATTTTTGTTTTTGCCATTTATACCATCACCAGTCAAAATGACTGGTGCAAGATTCTATGAAGAAATTTAGCATTTTTGGAGAACGGTGAGTCCGAAGCATGAAATTATTCAGTGAAATGCCGTTCCTAATGGTTCTTGGCCATTTTTGTAGAGTTTTGTCGAGAGTCGGTCCTTTTCGGCGGTTCTATTCTTCAGCTGACCGATTTCTCGCCGGATCTCTTTGAGATCGGAAGTCGAAACGCCCTTAGGCTCTCATACGTTCACTTTTGCTCCATTTTCTTTTGCTATATCAGCAATTGAGATCCCTATCAAAGAACTGCTTCCACTCACCAGCCACTATGCGCTCGTTTGTGGCCAGGTTTCACTGCTCGTTCTTACACATATCAGGCCTCGGTGTGTATCCTTTACGCATCTCACGCATCTCACTGGCCTGAAATAGTGGTTCTAGCTCTCCTTCTGGCGTTTTGCGGCCTCACTGATGGCCGAACGTATCCTGCTACATTTATCTTCGAGGGTCGAAGCACCTGGCCACAGAGGAAGGCGCATAGTATGCGCGTAGTTCTCATCACATTCCGGGTTGTCTAATTATCGATTGTTTAACCGAGGATGGCTTTGTCGTGAGGTATATACCGTCGATAATTTTGAGCGCACGTGTACTGCTACTAGGTAATGATCTGAGTCGAGATCCGTACCCCGTAGGGAGCGTACGTTGGTGATATTCGAGAAAACCCAACCTTCGATGAGAATATGGTCGATTAGGTTCAATCTTGGTTGGTCAGATGATCTCCTGGTGGTTTCGTAGATCTATGTGGGGAAAAAATGTGTTTCTGATCCCCAGGCCTCGGGAAGCTGCAAAGTTGATGCATCGCTGGGCGTTATCACTATACATTGCTTCCCTGTCGATCTGATCGTTCATGTCCCCAATGACGATGATATCCCGTGGCGAGCACTAAAGCAGCTATCGTATGTTGCCTCCTGCTGGACATAGAACGCTTTTTTCTCGTCGTCGGGTCTACCTTCGTGTGGCCAGTGCACGTTTATGATGGTGTAGCTGAAGAAGCGGCCTGTTATCCTCAACACATATATCCTCTCCCGATCCTGCATTCTGCCCATCACTACGAAGCTCGTTGGTTGCTCCATCGTTCTGGCAAAATTGGGCCTTGCCGCCACGGATCCCCCAAACCTTCCCGCCTTTGCGACAGATCTCCTGTAGTGCCACAATGTCGAACTTTTGCGGTTCTAACTGAACGAGCAACATTCTGTCGCCATCCACGAAATTTGGTTTTACCGTTACAGGTAGGAAGCATCCATTCCAAATCCTTGTTTCATCGCCTGTTCATGTTAAATGTTTCGAGTTGAGTTTTCTTGATTTTTCGTAATATTTTAGATATAAAAAGCTTGCCTTACTAGGGCTATGCTGCCGAGTCTCATGATGGGGCTGTTATCGTATAGTGCCGAGACAAGACAGTGCCTCCTTGCCTGTCGGTATACGACTTTAGTTTCCACCAGTGTTGGTTACCACACCTCTGGTAAGGTTGCTCGTATTCCGGCTGGTAGGGTAATCAACCTATTTTGGACCCCATCTGTAGCTGTACATAATTTGGACACTTACAGCAAAATCAAATGAAAGTGTCCAAATTATGTACAGCTGCAGATGAGGTCCAAAACAGGTTGGTTACCCTACCACGAGGAGGTGGAGATAAAAGTTGCTGGATAAGAGGCTAAGGACCACTATAGGGTCTGTGTTGCACATTATTCAGTCGTTCACCAACCGTTTCTTATCCACCAGTCATTTTGACTGGTTTTGGTATAAATAGGTATATTTAAAATGCTGGTATATCTAGTGTTAAGTATTTTGTTTTTAATTTCATATCAATTTTTCATGCACAAATTTTGGCTGTTTTTCTTGTAATAAAAAAAACCTGTGTTAATTTTATATTAATTTTATTAGGTTTTAAGGCTGAGGTGATTTTGTGCAAAATTTTATTTTTTACGTTTCGTATCACTACATCAAAATTGCATCTAAACTATATTAAAGTTTTTGAGTGCCTTAGTAAAATACAAAAATAGAATGATAGAAAAGTCGAAAATTTCCTTTCATTCAATTTAAACTATGTCGGTTTTCATGTCAGTATTCACAGATGTATCCGTCTACATCCATTGTATTTTGTCTTTAATTTATTTTGTTTTGTGTTTGCCATCCACTTTCGTTTCGATTTAAAATTTTACATTTCGCAGCAAGATTGTTTAGTTATGTTTATAAATTTTACTCGTTTTTTACTATTTTCTAATTCATCACCAATAATGCAAGAATGAAAAAAACTATTGCACAATAACTTAAAAATTAGGTAGAACATAGAAATATTAATTTTACAAGTTTAGTTTAAAACAGAAACTAATTTAATTAAAACTAACAAAGCTTCAGTAGGCGTGGAAATAAGATTTTCAAAGTTGTATTAAATCAATGCCAATAAGTAGAAAATTGAGGTAAAATAAACATTAAAAATCTCCAAATATCATGTCAACATTAACACAAAGATGTAGAATGTATAATTAAAAGTATCGGAAGGAGGAAAGAGACAAATATGAATTTAATTTATAAGAATTTCTAAAACGGAATAGACAACACAGTACAGCGTTATTATACAAATGCATGCCCATATTGAAAAATTGTAATAAATTGATGAAAATTTATATATTTAAATTTAGCCGCTCTATTAATCAGTTTCAGAGTAGAATTAGGATTAATAAAACAAAAACATTGATAGAACCTATAAATTATAATTACTGATACAAGAATAAATGTCTATGTACCAATAAAAACAAATAATGTAAGAAACTAGTAATTTATGTAATTTTTGTAGCGAAGTTGAATTCAAAACTTTCAATATCATATGCATATCGTTGTATTTATTGTTTTTGCTGTATTTAGGTCCTATTATAACGAACCCTTAATTTCAGATTTGTGTCATAAAAATAAAGTTTTCAAGAATTACGTAATACGTTGTTTTTCTTGTTCTCCGAAATTCCCTGATCCAGTATCTTAACAGTAAAATTTTCGTACCTGCGCTTTCAATTGCTTTTGAATTTATTAGCGCGAAATTTCTCTGCCCTCGGTTTTGTCTACCTCCGATTTTGTCACGTTATTTCACGATTTTGTCAGGTTTTTTACCCGATTTAGATTTGTCCAAACGAATTGCTTTTCTGCTCGGATTTGTGTTTCTATCGTGTTTTGTGCGGTGGCGAATTCGTTGGGAAGCGGAGGGGAGGAAAATTATCTTTTAATTAAATTTAATTTAATTTTATTTACGTGTCTTCGATTAATTCGTACAGACTGTCGCTACGGATTACTTATTCTATATTTTGTACACGTCAATGGATGGGAAGCGGAGGGGAGGAAAATTATCTTTTAATTAAATTTAATTTAATTTTATTTACGTGTCTTCGATTAATTCGTACAGACTGTCGCTACGGATTACTTATTCTATATTTTGTACACGTCAATGGACTTTGAACGAGAACACTATAAAAAATTTCAATGTCTTCTATTTTCCGAAAAAACTCCAAAGGAAATATTCCGGTTTTCTTCCGGACATCGCTTGTTTAAATTTTTATAACTCTTGACCCAAGTATCGTAGAAATTAAATTTTTGGATAAAAATATGGATGAATGGAAGCAAACTTTCTTAGCAGTTTAAACAAAATATTATCTTGACAGAAGTTTTTGGAGCGTCTTAGTAGAATACGAAAACTTGTCACAGTGGGGGAGAAAAGCCGGAAAAACAATGTTCTAAATTACGGAAAACTAAAATTAAAATACTTTCTTCTTTTTGTAAATTCCTAATCTTTTAGTGGTAAAAATTGCAGTTTTTTGTTCTTGAGTTCGTCCATATCAGTTAGCTTCGAGGTACAACGCTGGTCTAACAAGCCAGTCGTCGTAGGATCGAGTCTCGGCCAGGCAGTGCTGCTAAATACAATTAGTAGAATTGTTGCACCAGCCCCGTAATTATCCTGTAGCCGACTGCGAAATCTGTCTATAAAGGCTTAGCTTAGCTTTTGTTCTTGAGTCATGCCATAGAGTTCAAGAATTAATTTAATTCTAAGAGCTAAAGATATAGATACGAAAAGAAAATTTTCGACAGACGTGGAGTAGGCAGTTGTAAATGCCATAAAAATGGTTAACGTGGAATATAAGCAGTTCAGTAAACATTATCAATAAAATCTATACCTATTAAGAAGGATTTCTGTCTGTCTGTCTGTCTGTCTGTCTGTCTGTCTGTCTGTCTGTCTGTCTGTCTGTCTGTCTGTCTGTCTGTCTGTCTGTCTGTCTGTCTGTCTGTCTGTCTGTCTGTCTGTCTGTCTGTCTGTCTGTCTGTCTGTCTGTCTGTCTGTCTGTCTGTCTGTCTGTCTGTCTGTCTGTCTGTCTGTCTGTCTGTCTGTCTGTCTGTCTGTCTGTCTGTCTGTCTGTCTGTCTGTCTGTCTGTCTGTCTGTCTGTCTGTCTGTCTGTCTGTCTGTCTGTCTGTCTGTCTGTCTGTCTGTCTGTCTGTCTGTCTGTCTGTCTGTCTGTCTGTCTGTCTGTCTGTCTGTCTGTCTGTCTGTCTGTCTGTCTGTCTGTCTGTCTGTCTGTCTGTCTGTCTGTCTGTCTGTCTGTCTGTCTGTCTGTCTGTCTGTCTGTCTGTCTGTCTGTCTGTCTGTCTGTCTGTCTGTCTGTCTGTCTGTCTGTCTGTCTGTCTGTCTGTCTGTCTGTCTGTCTGTCTGTCTGTCTGTCTGTCTGTCTGTCTGTCTGTCTGTCTGTCTGTCTGTCTGTCTGTCTGTCTGTCTGTCTGTCTGTCTGTCTGTCTGTCTGTCTGTCTGTCTGTCTGTCTGTCTGTCTGTCTGTCTGTCTGTCTGTCTGTCTGTCTGTCTGTCTGTCTGTCTGTCTGTCTGTCTGTCTGTCTGTCTGTCTGTCTGTCTGTCTGTCTGTCTGTCTGTCTGTCTGTCTGTCTGTCTGTCTGTCTGTCTGTCTGTCTGTCTGTCTGTCTGTCTGTCTGTCTGTCTGTCTGTCTGTCTGTCTGTCTGTCTGTCTGTCTGTCTGTCTGTCTGTCTGTCTGTCTGTCTGTCTGTCTGTCTGTCTGTCTGTCTGTCTGTCTGTCTGTCTGTCTGTCTGTCTGTCTGTCTGTCTGTCTGTCTGTCTGTCTGTCTGTCTGTCTGTCTGTCTGTCTGTCTGTCTGTCTGTCTGTCTGTCTGTCTGTCTGTCTGTCTGTCTGTCTGTCTGTCTGTCTGTCTGTCTGTCTGTCTGTCTGTCTGTCTGTCTGTCTGTCTGTCTGTCTGTCTGTCTGTCTGTCTGTCTGTCTGTCTGTCTGTCTGTCTGTCTGTCTGTCTGTCTGTCTGTCTGTCTGTCTGTCTGTCTGTCTGTCTGTCTGTCTGTCTGTCTGTCTGTCTGTCTGTCTGTCTGTCTGTCTGTCTGTCTGTCTGTCTGTCTGTCTGTCTGTCTGTCTGTCTGTCTGTCTGTCTGTCTGTCTGTCTGTCTGTCTGTCTGTCTGTCTGTCTGTCTGTCTGTCTGTCTGTCTGTCTGTCTGTCTGTCTGTCTGTCTGTCTGTCTGTCTGTCTGTCTGTCTGTCTGTCTGTCTGTCTGTCTGTCTGTCTGTCTGTCTGTCTGTCTGTCTGTCTGTCTGTCTGTCTGTCTGTCTGTCTGTCTGTCTGTCTGTCTGTCTGTCTGTCTGTCTGTCTGTCTGTCTGTCTGTCTGTCTGTCTGTCTGTCTGTCTGTCTGTCTGTCTGTCTGTCTGTCTGTCTGTCTGTCTGTCTGTCTGTCTGTCTGTCTGTCTGTCTGTCTGTCTGTCTGTCTGTCTGTCTGTCTGTCTGTCTGTCTGTCTGTCTGTCTGTCTGTCTGTCTGTCTGTCTGTCTGTCTGTCTGTCTGTCTGTCTGTCTGTCTGTCTGTCTGTCTGTCTGTCTGTCTGTCTGTCTGTCTGTCTGTCTGTCTGTCTGTCTGTCTGTCTGTCTGTCTGTCTGTCTGTCTGTCTGTCTGTCTGTCTGTCTGTCTGTCTGTCTGTCTGTCTGTCTGTCTGTCTGTCTGTCTGTCTGTCTGTCTGTCTGTCTGTCTGTCTGTCTGTCTGTCTGTCTGTCTGTCTGTCTGTCTGTCTGTCTGTCTGTCTGTCTGTCTGTCTGTCTGTCTGTCTGTCTGTCTGTCTGTCTGTCTGTCTGTCTGTCTGTCTGTCTGTCTGTCTGTCTGTCTGTCTGTCTGTCTGTCTGTCTGTCTGTCTGTCTGTCTGTCTGTCTGTCTGTCTGTCTGTCTGTCTGTCTGTCTGTCTGTCTGTCTGTCTGTCTGTCTGTCTGTCTGTCTGTCTGTCTGTCTGTCTGTCTGTCTGTCTGTCTGTCTGTCTGTCTGTCTGTCTGTCTGTCTGTCTGTCTGTCTGTCTGTCTGTCTGTCTGTCTGTCTGTCTGTCTGTCTGTCTGTCTGTCTGTCTGTCTGTCTGTCTGTCTGTCTGTCTGTCTGTCTGTCTGTCTGTCTGTCTGTCTGTCTGTCTGTCTGTCTGTCTGTCTGTCTGTCTGTCTGTCTGTCTGTCTGTCTGTCTGTCTGTCTGTCTGTCTGTCTGTCTGTCTGTCTGTCTGTCTGTCTGTCTGTCTGTCTGTCTGTCTGTCTGTCTGTCTGTCTGTCTGTCTGTCTGTCTGTCTGTCTGTCTGTCTGTCTGTCTGTCTGTCTGTCTGTCTGTCTGTCTGTCTGTCTGTCTGTCTGTCTGTCTGTCTGTCTGTCTGTCTGTCTGTCTGTCTGTCTGTCTGTCTGTCTGTCTGTCTGTCTGTCTGTCTGTCTGTCTGTCTGTCTGTCTGTCTGTCTGTCTGTCTGTCTGTCTGTCTGTCTGTCTGTCTGTCTGTCTGTCTGTCTGTCTGTCTGTCTGTCTGTCTGTCTGTCTGTCTGTCTGTCTGTCTGTCTGTCTGTCTGTCTGTCTGTCTGTCTGTCTGTCTGTCTGTCTGTCTGTCTGTCTGTCTGTCTGTCTGTCTGTCTGTCTGTCTGTCTGTCTGTCTGTCTGTCTGTCTGTCTGTCTGTCTGTCTGTCTGTCTGTCTGTCTGTCTGTCTGTCTGTCTGTCTGTCTGTCTGTCTGTCTGTCTGTCTGTCTGTCTGTCTGTCTGTCTGTCTGTCTGTCTGTCTGTCTGTCTGTCTGTCTGTCTGTCTGTCTGTCTGTCTGTCTGTCTGTCTGTCTGTCTGTCTGTCTGTCTGTCTGTCTGTCTGTCTGTCTGTCTGTCTGTCTGTCTGTCTGTCTGTCTGTCTGTCTGTCTGTCTGTCTGTCTGTCTGTCTGTCTGTCTGTCTGTCTGTCTGTCTGTCTGTCTGTCTGTCTGTCTGTCTGTCTGTCTGTCTGTCTGTCTGTCTGTCTGTCTGTCTGTCTGTCTGTCTGTCTGTCTGTCTGTCTGTCTGTCTGTCTGTCTGTCTGTCTGTCTGTCTGTCTGTCTGTCTGTCTGTCTGTCTGTCTGTCTGTCTGTCTGTCTGTCTGTCTGTCTGTCTGTCTGTCTGTCTGTCTGTCTGTCTGTCTGTCTGTCTGTCTGTCTGTCTGTCTGTCTGTCTGTCTGTCTGTCTGTCTGTCTGTCTGTCTGTCTGTCTGTCTGTCTGTCTGTCTGTCTGTCTGTCTGTCTGTCTGTCTGTCTGTCTGTCTGTCTGTCTGTCTGTCTGTCTGTCTGTCTGTCTGTCTGTCTGTCTGTCTGTCTGTCTGTCTGTCTGTCTGTCTGTCTGTCTGTCTGTCTGTCTGTCTGTCTGTCTGTCTGTCTGTCTGTCTGTCTGTCTGTCTGTCTGTCTGTCTGTCTGTCTGTCTGTCTGTCTGTCTGTCTGTCTGTCTGTCTGTCTGTCTGTCTGTCTGTCTGTCTGTCTGTCTGTCTGTCTGTCTGTCTGTCTGTCTGTCTGTCTGTCTGTCTGTCTGTCTGTCTGTCTGTCTGTCTGTCTGTCTGTCTGTCTGTCTGTCTGTCTGTCTGTCTGTCTGTCTGTCTGTCTGTCTGTCTGTCTGTCTGTCTGTCTGTCTGTCTGTCTGTCTGTCTGTCTGTCTGTCTGTCTGTCTGTCTGTCTGTCTGTCTGTCTGTCTGTCTGTCTGTCTGTCTGTCTGTCTGTCTGTCTGTCTGTCTGTCTGTCTGTCTGTCTGTCTGTCTGTCTGTCTGTCTGTCTGTCTGTCTGTCTGTCTGTCTGTCTGTCTGTCTGTCTGTCTGTCTGTCTGTCTGTCTGTCTGTCTGTCTGTCTGTCTGTCTGTCTGTCTGTCTGTCTGTCTGTCTGTCTGTCTGTCTGTCTGTCTGTCTGTCTGTCTGTCTGTCTGTCTGTCTGTCTGTCTGTCTGTCTGTCTGTCTGTCTGTCTGTCTGTCTGTCTGTCTGTCTGTCTGTCTGTCTGTCTGTCTGTCTGTCTGTCTGTCTGTCTGTCTGTCTGTCTGTCTGTCTGTCTGTCTGTCTGTCTGTCTGTCTGTCTGTCTGTCTGTCTGTCTGTCTGTCTGTCTGTCTGTCTGTCTGTCTGTCTGTCTGTCTGTCTGTCTGTCTGTCTGTCTGTCTGTCTGTCTGTCTGTCTGTCTGTCTGTCTGTCTGTCTGTCTGTCTGTCTGTCTGTCTGTCTGTCTGTCTGTCTGTCTGTCTGTCTGTCTGTCTGTCTGTCTGTCTGTCTGTCTGTCTGTCTGTCTGTCTGTCTGTCTGTCTGTCTGTCTGTCTGTCTGTCTGTCTGTCTGTCTGTCTGTCTGTCTGTCTGTCTGTCTGTCTGTCTGTCTGTCTGTCTGTCTGTCTGTCTGTCTGTCTGTCTGTCTGTCTGTCTGTCTGTCTGTCTGTCTGTCTGTCTGTCTGTCTGTCTGTCTGTCTGTCTGTCTGTCTGTCTGTCTGTCTGTCTGTCTGTCTGTCTGTCTGTCTGTCTGTCTGTCTGTCTGTCTGTCTGTCTGTCTGTCTGTCTGTCTGTCTGTCTGTCTGTCTGTCTGTCTGTCTGTCTGTCTGTCTGTCTGTCTGTCTGTCTGTCTGTCTGTCTGTCTGTCTGTCTGTCTGTCTGTCTGTCTGTCTGTCTGTCTGTCTGTCTGTCTGTCTGTCTGTCTGTCTGTCTGTCTGTCTGTCTGTCTGTCTGTCTGTCTGTCTGTCTGTCTGTCTGTCTGTCTGTCTGTCTGTCTGTCTGTCTGTCTGTCTGTCTGTCTGTCTGTCTGTCTGTCTGTCTGTCTGTCTGTCTGTCTGTCTGTCTGTCTGTCTGTCTGTCTGTCTGTCTGTCTGTCTGTCTGTCTGTCTGTCTGTCTGTCTGTCTGTCTGTCTGTCTGTCTGTCTGTCTGTCTGTCTGTCTGTCTGTCTGTCTGTCTGTCTGTCTGTCTGTCTGTCTGTCTGTCTGTCTGTCTGTCTGTCTGTCTGTCTGTCTGTCTGTCTGTCTGTCTGTCTGTCTGTCTGTCTGTCTGTCTGTCTGTCTGTCTGTCTGTCTGTCTGTCTGTCTGTCTGTCTGTCTGTCTGTCTGTCTGTCTGTCTGTCTGTCTGTCTGTCTGTCTGTCTGTCTGTCTGTCTGTCTGTCTGTCTGTCTGTCTGTCTGTCTGTCTGTCTGTCTGTCTGTCTGTCTGTCTGTCTGTCTGTCTGTCTGTCTGTCTGTCTGTCTGTCTGTCTGTCTGTCTGTCTGTCTGTCTGTCTGTCTGTCTGTCTGTCTGTCTGTCTGTCTGTCTGTCTGTCTGTCTGTCTGTCTGTCTGTCTGTCTGTCTGTCTGTCTGTCTGTCTGTCTGTCTGTCTGTCTGTCTGTCTGTCTGTCTGTCTGTCTGTCTGTCTGTCTGTCTGTCTGTCTGTCTGTCTGTCTGTCTGTCTGTCTGTCTGTCTGTCTGTCTGTCTGTCTGTCTGTCTGTCTGTCTGTCTGTCTGTCTGTCTGTCTGTCTGTCTGTCTGTCTGTCTGTCTGTCTGTCTGTCTGTCTGTCTGTCTGTCTGTCTGTCTGTCTGTCTGTCTGTCTGTCTGTCTGTCTGTCTGTCTGTCTGTCTGTCTGTCTGTCTGTCTGTCTGTCTGTCTGTCTGTCTGTCTGTCTGTCTGTCTGTCTGTCTGTCTGTCTGTCTGTCTGTCTGTCTGTCTGTCTGTCTGTCTGTCTGTCTGTCTGTCTGTCTGTCTGTCTGTCTGTCTGTCTGTCTGTCTGTCTGTCTGTCTGTCTGTCTGTCTGTCTGTCTGTCTGTCTGTCTGTCTGTCTGTCTGTCTGTCTGTCTGTCTGTCTGTCTGTCTGTCTGTCTGTCTGTCTGTCTGTCTGTCTGTCTGTCTGTCTGTCTGTCTGTCTGTCTGTCTGTCTGTCTGTCTGTCTGTCTGTCTGTCTGTCTGTCTGTCTGTCTGTCTGTCTGTCTGTCTGTCTGTCTGTCTGTCTGTCTGTCTGTCTGTCTGTCTGTCTGTCTGTCTGTCTGTCTGTCTGTCTGTCTGTCTGTCTGTCTGTCTGTCTGTCTGTCTGTCTGTCTGTCTGTCTGTCTGTCTGTCTGTCTGTCTGTCTGTCTGTCTGTCTGTCTGTCTGTCTGTCTGTCTGTCTGTCTGTCTGTCTGTCTGTCTGTCTGTCTGTCTGTCTGTCTGTCTGTCTGTCTGTCTGTCTGTCTGTCTGTCTGTCTGTCTGTCTGTCTGTCTGTCTGTCTGTCTGTCTGTCTGTCTGTCTGTCTGTCTGTCTGTCTGTCTGTCTGTCTGTCTGTCTGTCTGTCTGTCTGTCTGTCTGTCTGTCTGTCTGTCTGTCTGTCTGTCTGTCTGTCTGTCTGTCTGTCTGTCTGTCTGTCTGTCTGTCTGTCTGTCTGTCTGTCTGTCTGTCTGTCTGTCTGTCTGTCTGTCTGTCTGTCTGTCTGTCTGTCTGTCTGTCTGTCTGTCTGTCTGTCTGTCTGTCTGTCTGTCTGTCTGTCTGTCTGTCTGTCTGTCTGTCTGTCTGTCTGTCTGTCTGTCTGTCTGTCTGTCTGTCTGTCTGTCTGTCTGTCTGTCTGTCTGTCTGTCTGTCTGTCTGTCTGTCTGTCTGTCTGTCTGTCTGTCTGTCTGTCTGTCTGTCTGTCTGTCTGTCTGTCTGTCTGTCTGTCTGTCTGTCTGTCTGTCTGTCTGTCTGTCTGTCTGTCTGTCTGTCTGTCTGTCTGTCTGTCTGTCTGTCTGTCTGTCTGTCTGTCTGTCTGTCTGTCTGTCTGTCTGTCTGTCTGTCTGTCTGTCTGTCTGTCTGTCTGTCTGTCTGTCTGTCTGTCTGTCTGTCTGTCTGTCTGTCTGTCTGTCTGTCTGTCTGTCTGTCTGTCTGTCTGTCTGTCTGTCTGTCTGTCTGTCTGTCTGTCTGTCTGTCTGTCTGTCTGTCTGTCTGTCTGTCTGTCTGTCTGTCTGTCTGTCTGTCTGTCTGTCTGTCTGTCTGTCTGTCTGTCTGTCTGTCTGTCTGTCTGTCTGTCTGTCTGTCTGTCTGTCTGTCTGTCTGTCTGTCTGTCTGTCTGTCTGTCTGTCTGTCTGTCTGTCTGTCTGTCTGTCTGTCTGTCTGTCTGTCTGTCTGTCTGTCTGTCTGTCTGTCTGTCTGTCTGTCTGTCTGTCTGTCTGTCTGTCTGTCTGTCTGTCTGTCTGTCTGTCTGTCTGTCTGTCTGTCTGTCTGTCTGTCTGTCTGTCTGTCTGTCTGTCTGTCTGTCTGTCTGTCTGTCTGTCTGTCTGTCTGTCTGTCTGTCTGTCTGTCTGTCTGTCTGTCTGTCTGTCTGTCTGTCTGTCTGTCTGTCTGTCTGTCTGTCTGTCTGTCTGTCTGTCTGTCTGTCTGTCTGTCTGTCTGTCTGTCTGTCTGTCTGTCTGTCTGTCTGTCTGTCTGTCTGTCTGTCTGTCTGTCTGTCTGTCTGTCTGTCTGTCTGTCTGTCTGTCTGTCTGTCTGTCTGTCTGTCTGTCTGTCTGTCTGTCTGTCTGTCTGTCTGTCTGTCTGTCTGTCTGTCTGTCTGTCTGTCTGTCTGTCTGTCTGTCTGTCTGTCTGTCTGTCTGTCTGTCTGTCTGTCTGTCCTGTGTTCCTTATAGAATCAAAAACTACTGAACCAATCGGCGTGAAAATTTGCATCTAGAGGTTTTTGGGGCCAGGAAAGGTTTTAGTGATGGTTAGAGACCCCTCCCCCCACTAAGAGGGGGGGCTCCCATACAAATGAAACACAAATTTCTGCATAACTCGAGAACTAATCAATCAAATAGAACCAAATTTGGCATGTGGGTGTTTTCGGTGACAAGAATTTATTCTAGGGTAATTTGAGACTCCTCCCCTCTTTATAAGGGGAATTATAACTCCTCTCCCCTTTAAGAGGGGGGGTTTCCATACAAATTTCCTCATAACTCGAGAACTAATCAAGCAAATGGAACCAAATTTGGCATGTGAAGGTTTTCGAGGGCAAGAAAGTTTTCTATGTTGAATTAGGACCCCTCCTCACTTTAAGAGGGGGGCTCCTGTACAAATGAAATACCAATTTTCTCATAACTCGAGAACTAATCAAGCAAATGGAACCAAATTTGGCATGTGTGTGTTTTTGAAGACAAAACTTTTTTCTAAGATGAATTGGGACCCCTCCCCACTTTAAGAGGGGGGGCTCCTATACAAACGAAATACAAATTTCCTTATAACTCGAGAGCTAATCCAGCAAATGGAACCAAATTTGGCATGTAGGTGTTTTTGGAGGCAAGAATGTTTTCTATGATGAATAAGAACCTCTCCCCACTTTAGGAGGGGGGGCTCCTATACAAATGAAATACAAATTTCCTCATAACTCGAGAACTAATCAAGCAAATAGAACCAAATTTGGCATGTGGGTGTTTTTTTGGTGACAAGAATTTATTCTATGGTGAATTGAGACCCCTCCCCTCTTTATAAGAGGAATTATAACTCCTCTCCCCTTTAAGAGGGGGGACTTCCATACAAATTTCTGCATAACTCGAGAACTAATCAATCAAATAGAACCAAATTTGGCATGTGGGTGTTTTCGGTGACAAGAATTTATTCTAGGGTAAGTTGAGACCCCTCCCCTCTTTATAAGGGGAATTATAACTCCTCTCCCCTTTAAGAGGGGGGGTTTCCATACAAATTTCCTCATAACTCGAGAACTAATCAAGCAAATGGAACCAAATTTGGCATGTGAAGGTTTTCGAGGGCAAGAAAATTTTCTATGTTGAATTAGGACCCCTCCTCACTTTAAGAGGGGGGGCTCCTGTACAAATGAAATACCAATTTCCTCCTAACTCGAGAACTAATCAAGCAAATGGAACCAAATTTGGCATGTGTGTGTTTTTGAAGACAAAATTTTTTTCTAAGATGAATTGGGACCCCTCCCCACTTTAAGAGGGGGGGCTCCTATACAAACGAAATACAAATTTCCTTATAACTCGAGAGCCAATCCAGCAAATGGAACCAAATTTGGCATGTAGGTGTTTTTGGAGGCAAGAATGTTTTCTATGATGAATAAGAACCTCTCCCCACTTCAGGAGGGGGGGCTCCTATACAAATGAAATACAAATTTCCTCATAACTCGAGAACTAATCAAGCAAATAGAACCAAATTTGGCATGTGGGTGTTTTCGGTGACAAGAATTTATTCTATGGTAAATTGAGACCCCTCCCTCTTTATAAGGGGAATTGTAACTCCGCTCCCCTTTAAGAGGGGGGGCTTCCATACAAATTTCCTCATAACTCGAGAACTAATCAAGCAAATGCAACCAACTTTGGCATGTAAAGGTTTTCGAGGGCAAGAAAATTTTCTACGGTGAATTAGGACCCCTCCCCACTCTAAGAGGGGGGGCTCCTGTACAAATGAAATACAAATTTCCTCCTAACTCGAGAACTAATCAAGCAAATAGAACAACATTTGGCATGTGGGTGTTTTTTTGGTGACAAGAATTTATTCTATGGTGAATTGAGACCCCTCCCCTCTTTAGAAGAGGAATTATAACTCCTCTCCCCTTTAAGAGGGGGGACTTCCATACAAATTTCCTCATAACTCGAGAACTAATCAAGCAAATGCAACCAAATTTGGCATGTGAAGGTTTTCGAGAGCAAGAAAATTTTCTATGGTGAATTAGGACCCCTCCCCACTTTAAGAGGAGGGGCTCCTGTACAAATGAAATACAAATTTCCTCATAATTCGAGAACTAATCAAGAAAATGGAACCATATTTGGCATGTGGGTGTTTTTGGAGGCAACCATTTTACCCATGATGAATTAGGACTTCTTACCTTTTTAGGAGGGAGGGGGGGCTCCCATTCAAACGAAATACAAATTTGCTCATAACTTTAGAACTAATCAAGCAAATGGAACCAAATTTGGCATGTGAGAGTTTTAGATGGCAGAATTTTTTTTCTGTGGTGTATTACGACCCCTTTCCCTTTTAAGAGGGTGGGCTCCCATACAAATGAAATACAAATTTCCTTATAATTTGAGTACTAATCAAGCAAATGGAACCAAATTTAGCATGTAGGAGATTTTTGAGTCTTGAATTTTTTTATGATAGTTAGAGACCTCTCACCCCTGTGGTAGGGGGATATGGACTCTCATACAAATAAAACAGAAATTTTTGCGAAACTCAAAAACTCATCCAACTCGAGAAATTCGAGACTCTTCCATAAAACATTAATCAATAACAAGACCACAAAAACTATCTATAGTAACACTAGATCATTCAGGACGAGCCGGTCGCGAGTGTTGCCGGTGACCCGCCGTCGGAAGCGCCGCCCACTGGGGGGCTTGCAAAACTCGAGAAGTGACAAAGATCATCCGAGATTCATGATTTATGTACAACACAGGTTAATTTGTGGCAATACGAAGTTTGTCGGGTCAGCTAGTAATTAATATAAAAAAAAATCCGATTTTGTCACTATCCCATTTTTATCAACTTCATCATGAGGGGACAAAACCGGGTTATTACTCTACTTTGATAAATTGATTTGCTGATATTTTTAGATTCACTTTAGTGGGTTTATATATGAACTCAATTAATTGATTTGATTTAGAAATTTAATTTACTGATTAAGGTTATTAGGTCATTAATTAGTTGATTTATTAATCGATTCGATTGACTTACTGATTTATTGATTTATTGATTTATTGAATTATTTTGATTCAATGATTTATTGATATTTTAAATCTTTGATTTATTAATTGAATTATTAGTTCATTGATTTAATGATTTATTGAATTTTTGAGTTTTTGATTTACTGATTTGATGGTTTTTTAAATTTTTGATTTGTTGATTTATTAGTCATTAGTCATTAATTTAATGACTTATTGGCTTTTAACCACGACCCAGCTATATTTATTGCCAGCTTATAAATAAACCTCCTATATTAGTAGTATACTTCGGTTTTAATTAATAAACCATTATATTCTACTCTAGAGCACAGAACAATAATTTACCATTTGAAATTGCTACGATAAAACTTTACAAAAAATAGCAAAATAATAATCTTTTCTATATTGAATTTCGCTTTTTGTTATTAATAATAAAAAGTAAAACAAAAAATATTAACGTAAAATTAAAATATTTTTAAATATACTTTTAATTTTGAACCGCACTAATGAAAGTGATGCGCCCTAGTAATGCGCGTCATAAACAAACATCTCCAGCGACCGGTGCCGGTCCGCCATCGCTGCTAGGCGAAAAAGGGTTTCAGTTGTATTTGTTTTGATCAAGTCCGCTTCGAACGCCAGCCAGCAGCAGCGGCTTTGCTTCAAAACAAATACAACCAAAACGCACTCCCGTTTTCCTGGTCCCATATTCGGGGCCAACAACCGACCCACTCGTGGGACCGGCGTCGATCCAACTAGAGGTGCTCGAGCCGGATTCATCGGATGAATTTTCAATCCGGCATTTCCGACATTTTTGTTGCAAAATCGTCCGACAACGGATTCAAAACGGACCGACATGTCGGATCGATGTTGAATTGACAAGCAGAGTTGTGGAATCGATGTGGAATCAATATCGGACCAACCATTCTTACAGGGTATCTTTCATCCCGCTGAAATCGCGGGAACACTTGAGCCGTGCTCCCAAATTTCAATCTTATCCCAATTTCCGTGCAGTATAAACGTACACTCTAATTTGTTGTTAACCATATTACACTTTATTTTATTGGATACTAGCTGACCCGACAAACTTCGTATTGCCACAAATTAACCTGTGTTGTACATAAATCATGAATCTCGGATGATCTTTGTCACAATCTCGAGTTTTGCAAGCCCCCCAGTGGGCGGCGCTTCCGACGGCGGGTCACCGGCAACACTCGCGACCGTCTCGTCCTGAATGATCTAGTGTTACTATAGATAGTTTTTGTGGTCTTGTATTGACTAATGTTTTATGGAAGAGTCTCGAATTTCTCGAGTTCAATTAGTTTTTGAGTTTCGCAAAAATTTCTGTTTTATTTTTATGAGAGTTCATATCCCCCTACCACAGGGGTGAGAGGTCTCTAACTATCGTAAAATAAATTCAAGACTCCAAAATCTCCCACATGCCAAATTTGGTTCCATTTGCTTGATTAGTTCTAGAGTTATGAGGAAATTTGTATTTCGTTTGTATGAGAGCCCCCCCTCTTAAAAAGATAAGGGGTCCTAATTCATCATAGAAAAAATGGTTGCCTCCAAAAACACCCACATGCCAAATATGGTTCCATTTCCTTGATTAGTTCTCGAATTATGAGGAAATTTGTATTTCATTTGTGTAGAAGCACCCCCTCTTAAAGTTGGGAGGGGTCCTAATGCACCATAGAAAATATTTTTGCCTCCAGAAACCTCCACATGCCAAATTTGGTTCTATTTGCTTGATTAGTTTTCGAGTTATAAAGAAATTTGAATTTCATTTGTATAGGAGCCCCCCTCCTAAAGTGGGTAGGGGTCCCAATTCATCATAGAAAAAATTTTTGTCTCCGAAAACACCCACGTGCCAAATTTGGTTCCATTTGCTTGATTAGTTCTCGAGTTATGAGGAAATTTGTATTTCGTTTGTATAGGAGCCCCACTTCCTAAAGTGGGGAGGGGTCCCAATTCATCATAGAAAAAAAATTTGTCTCCAAAAACACCCACGTGCCAAATTTGGTTCCATTTGCTTGATTAGTTCTCAAGTTATGAGGAAATTTGTATTTCGTTTGTATAGGAGCCCCCCCTCTTAAAGTGGGGAGGGGTCCTTATTCACCATTAAAAATATTCTTGCCCTCGAAAACTTTCACATGCCAAATTTTGTTCCATTTGCTTGATTAGTTCTTCAGTTATGAGGAAATTTGTATTTCATGTGTATAGGATCCCCCCTTCCTAAAGTGGGGAGGGGTCCCAATTCATCATAGAAAAAAATTTTGTCTCCAAAACCACCCACGTGCCAAATTTGGTTCCATTTGCTTGATTAGTTCTCAAGTTGTGAGGAAATTTGTATTTCGTTTGTATAGGAGCCCCCCCTCTTAAAGTGGGGAGGGGTCCTTATTCACCATAGAAAATATTCTTGCCCTCGAAAACTTTCACATGCCAAATTTTGTTCCATTTGCTTGATTAGTTCTTCAGTTATGAGGAAATTTGTATTTCATGTGTATAGGATCCCCCCTCCTAAAACGGGGAGGGGTCCCAATTCATCACAGAAAAAATTTTTGTCTCCAAAAACACCCACATGCCAAATTTGGTTCCATTTGCTTAAGTACTTCTCGAGTTATGAGGGAAATTGTGTTTCTTTGGTACAGGAGCCCCCCCTCTTAAAGTGGGGAGGGGTCCTAATTTACTATATAAAATATTCTTGCCCTCGAAAACCTTCACATGCCAAATTTGGTTCCATTTGCTTGATTAGTTCTCGAGTTATGAGGAAATTTGTATGGAAGCCCCCCCTTTTAAAGAGGAGAGGAGTTATAATTCCCCTTATAAAGAGGTGAGGGGTCTCAATTTGCCATAGAATAAATTCTTGTCACCGAAAACACCCACATGCCAAATTTTGTTCTATTTGCTTGATTAGTTGTCGAGTTATGCAGAAATTTGTGTTTCATTTGTATGGGAGCCCCCCCTCTTAGTGGGGGGAGGGGTTTCTAAGCATCACTAAAACCTTTCCTGGCCCCAAAAAACCTCTACATGCATATTTTCATGCCGATTGGTTCAGTAGTTTTCGATTCTATAAGGAACATACAGACAGACAGACAGAAATCCTTCTTTATAGGTATAGATTTACTGATCTATGTCATACTTACTACAGACTATAGGGCATTTCGGTAGAACTACCACCCGAGCTCATGTCTTCCGAGCATTTGAAAAGCTTGCTTGCCGACCCAGAGGCATGGTCACAGTCCTGTCTGTCTATTACTGCTGACGTATCCAAATTAGCACAGCCGTCGTCCATCTAGGATTGACTATAAAACAAGTGATGTTGAGCTGAGGAATGTGGGACATTTTTAAGATCACTTTAAAGACCCCTGAAGTGATTTTTTTTTAAATTTTTCAGTCAAATTTCAGATTTATTTGGAAAAATCTCGTTTAACTTTTGTAGAATCATTGTGAATGTGTATATATCCTGAAAGTTTGCCCTCTAAGCTAATGTATAAAAAACTTAAAATTGCTTGGGAAATGATTGAGTTATTTATGATAGTATGTGTACACCTAGCCAAAAAAACGTTTTTTTTGCAATAACTTGAAATTTTGAGGGTGTTAGGATGATTTCAAATGCATTTTTATGATGTCGGACTAGGTGTGACTAACAACGTACACTAGGTCATTTGAGAAGTATTTTTTTCCGTGTAACACTGTGTAATTGATATTGTTTGGTTTTTATGAACTTGTTTAAACTTTATTGACTGTTTCAATATTTTTTCAATGTCTAACTTTTTAAATAAAACTTGAATATTGATGTTTCAAAAAATCTTTCTGAGATTTTTTACGGGGGAGAGGGGGGATTGGCCAAAATCTTATATAGGGGGGAGGGGGGTTCAAAAATGAGGAAAAAGCCCTTACGTAATTATTGCACGGCCCCTAAGCTGTGTTGAAATCATCGATATGATCGTGGTAATAATTTAAGACTTGATGCATTTTAAGTAGGAAAAAACACATTGATTAACAAATATAATTTATAGTTTTTTTTTATAAATTTTGCTTAATTATTTTTACGCTAAGGAGACGAAGAGTGACTAAGAGGGGCAGAGTACTGAGCTACTAGCCGGTTTAAGTCTTCCTTAGTTCTTATTATAACAGGTTTAGATGTTTCATCCCTTTTAACAAGCATATCACCTCCTCTTCCTGGTCATACATATTTAATTTTTAATGATTCTTGATATTCGCGCAATCAAAAGAAGTTCTATTGATAGAGGAGTTAATTCATCTCATATTGTTACGTGTGTTGGTGTATTATTGGTTAAGAGAGATTTTTTGATTCCTGTTGAAAGAATAATCCCAAAGCTTCGTTTTTTCGAGAAGATCTCCACTTTAACATTCTTGTTTTTTAAAACAATTGGTATTGGTACTAACATATTTGGTTTATTACTTAAATATAATCTTGTAGCAGAGATTATCGAATCCGTTTCTAAATTGACTCCAATATGTGCAAGGGTTTTTTCGACTAAATTCTTAACATTCTCGTTGGGTTCGCATGGGACTCCTAGTAAGACAGCATTATTCGAAATCGCTTTGCGATCAAATTTGCCAACGTTAGCTTCTAATAGATGAACTAATTTAGTTAACTCAGAGTGAGACGTAGTTAATTCACCCAACTGGTGCTTTAGGTCCACGTTTTCAAGTTTCAATATTCTAAATTCCAACACAATATAATCGAACTTAGCCGATAGAAAGTCCTGCGATTTTTCAATAGCTGCGGTTACTGAACGAACCTCAGCTTTCACATTAACCATTTGATCTGCCACTGCACTGAATACAGACGGTTTCAACTCGGCAGCGAGCGAACTATTCATTGAAGATTTGCCATTCTGCATTTCGATAATACGTTTATAAATTTCAGAGCAATTTGCTGTACAGAAGAACATGTTGAACTTAATTCTATTAATGGCAGCGCCGATAATGTTTTTACACTTGAAATGTTGAACAATTGAAATTTCTAACAACTGTCAGTCGGCCCAATTAGCGAATCAGCTGATTGCAGTCGTGGCCCAATTAACGAATTCAGGCTGTATTAACAACAACAACAACAACAACAACAACAACAACAACAACAACAACAACAACAACAACAACAACAACAACAACAACAACAACAACAACAAAAACAACAACAGTAACAACAGCAACAACAGCAACAACAGCAACAACAACAACAACAACAACAACAACAACAACAACAACAACAACAACAACAACAACAACAACAACAACAACAACAACAACAACAACAACAACAACAACAACAACAACAACAACAACAACAACAACAACAACAACAACAACAACAACAACAACAACAACAACAACAACAACAACAACAACAACAACAACAACAACAACAACAACAACAACAACAACAACAACAACAACAACAACAACAACAACAACAACAACAACAACAACAACAACAACAACAACAACAACAACAACAACAACAACAACAACAACAACAGCAACAACAACAACAACAGCAACAACAACAACAACAGCAACAACAACAACAACAACAACAACCAGTTGAAACAAAACTTAAGATCAGTACAGACGTATATTGTTTTATTCCTAATTGTAGTAACAATAGAACACTGTGCCGTATTGTTTCTGCAAATCCGATAGAAGTTAAATCGTAAATTTATAATCCTGAATCGGAGCACTTGTGTTAAAAGTTTGTACCGGGAGTAATTTGGAATCAGTTGTTCATCTCATCTGGCCCTGGCATATCGGGAAATTTGCTACCAACTTGGTGATTAATCCAGTTATAAAGTGAGGTTGTTTTTCGTCCGCCTGAAGAGACTTGCTAAACAAAATGATGGATAGAGGACCTGGTTCTCCCGTTAGAGATAAAACACAGTTCCCAGATCTATGTCTAAGTCACCCGAATATCTCGGAAGAGGAGCCGCGTTTCGTGAAAATCAAAGGACACTTGAACGGATCGTTGAAGGAAGTATCACCCTTTCTGATCGCAAAAACGATCGAAACAGTTGCGGAAAATGTCTGCAGTCGTGGATGGAACGCACGTCTAGTCATATGTACGTGCAAGTGAAAAATACTTCAGCTGCTGAACGACTTCTAAAATTAAAACATTTGCAAAATGGATCTAAAGGAGGAATCTCCATAGAAATTGTGAATTATGACTATCTGAACCAGTCGAAAGTAATAATCTACTGCGAAAACATACTGAATGAATCAGAAAACGATATCGAGGAAGCGTTAGCAGAACAAAAAGTTATTGGAGTCCGGCGAATCACAAAATTTGTGGATGGAAGAGAAAGAAATACCGTGGCCGCTCCTAATTCTGCGCATTTTTCTTCATATAAGTATTTTTTAACATTGTGCATACCTACGATCATTGTGTTATTTTTTAAAAAAATGTCTGTTGAATATTATGCCATTATTCACAAACGGACCATAATATTTGAGAGCGAAATAATTTAACGTGAAACTGAAAGTATTTTATATGGCAGAAAACATCGTCGTAAGAACCAACACTAAGATTGTCTTTCTAGAAAATTAACAATTTTATGACCGAAATTCTTTGCAATTTGAACACCCACCATAATTAGAAAGAAAAATTAGTTTCAGTCATGTTTTAGACAAAAAAGTAATTGCATGCATTGCTTTCCTTAGAAAAATTGCGATGCAATAATGCGCAGAGTTAGGCACAGATTTTTATTCATGTTCCAAATTCCGCGCAGTAATGTATCCTACGTAGAAATCGCAAAAGAATACACAACTTCACCCAAATGGCTGAGACATAGCAGCATGAAAATTCAAGTAGAATCTTTAACTTGCATTGATTGGCATCCTGTGCTGTGTCTCGGGGTCCGAACCTACGAGCGCCAATTCATGAAACCATGTCTTCTATTTTTTTAATGTTCAACCTCATGGGGCTGTCAGAAAGTGGGGAAATGGTTTCTATATGAAAACACAATTTTTAGTATTAGTCTAAAGTGTAATGTTCAGTATGCAGAAAACCCGAATCAATTCGCCCTTCATGTTATCGAGAATAAAATATTTCAAATGAGGTAATCAAAATGATAGCAATATTCCTTGCCACTCGGACAGCACAAGAAGGCCGGATCATGGATTTAATAATGGTAATGGCTAATGCAGGATTTTTGATGTGCTTTCAGCTTATAAAGACATAAACAGCATGGCAGGAGTATTTATTTTCACTTGTTGGGTGCGCAGTATTAGGTGCAAACATGCGCAGAATTAGACTCAACGAGTATCTTTTCCGGAAGCACGACGAATCTATAAGTCGTGAATAGAAGTGACAATCCAAGAAACTTTTGCATCACGTCCAGGTATGCAAAAAATACTTAACTTTTGAAGTTGTACATGCTGGTATTAATAACTACCCTTGCGGAGGTGTATCCATATTAGTTAAAGAAGGTATACGCTGCTCCCAGATTAAATTGAATACTCCATTAGAAGCTGTAGCGGTTCACTTAGAATTTCACAGCAAATTAAAAATATGTTCACTGTATTTACCTCACCTTACTTGGACTAAAAGTCAAGTAATCGCTTTAGTTGAACAGTTAGAGCAACGGGGTAACAAACTGACAGCTCCCATATATAAAAAACATACCTGGAAATGCTGGTTCCTGGTTCCACTACTAACCTTTGAGTGTGGTGAATAACTCGAAATGATAACATTGCATGAATTTTCATGCAATACGCGCGCAAATTTTGTCTTTCAGTATACTATTTAGAAACTATTGTTTCACTCAAAACCGTGAAAAAATGTCGGCATGGACCGACAATTCCAAAATCATCGTCGTAAATGCTTATTGCAACAGAGTTGATCTACCGGTAGGCCTTTTCATTGTACTTTTTTCGTTGAAATCTGCGCACTGGCGTAAACAGATACAGAACGTTTGAAGCATTGGAACTACAAAAAGGCATTTGTGCAAACGAAAACCAAAACAAGTGAAAGATTGTTTTTCTACATATGCTGGTTGGTGCCGCAAAAAATTTCCACTCGGTTTGTTTACGTTTGTATATTTGCCGTGTGATGGCTTAAGTAAATCTTAATTGCTTACGACTTTCATCTTAATTACATAATTATAAAAAAATACAACAAAGAATAAAAGCTATCGATTTACAATCAGCAAGATAAATGTGCAATTTTGTAATACGCGCATTTCAAATGTAACGCAAGATAAGCTTTTGCTTCCATAATTCCATGGCCCGAAAATGCGATTGCTGCGCCGCTCACAACACTGGCAACAGTTACGGGAAACATGCTCTGAATTGTCATTATAATAGGGGGTAGAGTTAGAGCCTTCAACCTCCAGCCTCCAGCCTCCAACGTGCTGCTCGAGCCACAAATGCTGATAGAGTCTCCATATCATATTCTCTGCGACTCTAACTCCCACCACCGTCTGTGGGGTTACCATTACACAGACAATCACGGTATAATCTTTTATGAAATTATTGTCAATTGCAAGGAAAATTGTACCATCGAAAGTGCGATATCGCTCATAAAAGTGCTATTTTAGCTTACATCGTTGCGGTCTCTTCGGCGCACTTATTGCTTGGAAGATAACGAAAAAGTGCGCCGAAGATACCGAAACGATTTAATGCAAAATAGCACTTTTATGAGCGATATCGCACTTTCGATGGTACAATTTTCCTTGAAATTGACAATATAACAGACAAAAACTTGCATCTTTTTAATGATGGTTCCCCAACATACGTATCTCCATCAACTGGCTCTGTGTTTGCAATTGATGTCTCGTTTGGATCCGTAGAATTAACGCCATGGTTTACATAGAAAGTCGACCCAAATCTTCGTGGTAGTGATCCAATGAGGTTTAAAAAGGTGTGGCAGACGAAGACATGTGATGGTATTAGTAGCGAAAAATCAGCAAACGACATCAAACTACAAAAACAAACCGTGTCAGACAATGGGGTTTGTTTTTGGAGTTTGACGTCACGCTTCATCGTGATTGGTGATGATGAAATTTCTTCACTGCACTAACACAGTAACACCACTTAACCAACTTTGCCACACCTGTATATATCACATTGGTAGTGATCACTATCCTATTTGCTTCTTCCCCCACAACCTGCTCCACGAGTAAAAAATTGGCCGCGCTGGAAATTAGAAAACTTAGATTGGGAACTTTTCAGAAAACATGTTCAAAACTCAATTTGCCAAGGGGAGATCATATCTCCCGAAACATTTACGACGAAGGTTCATGAAGCAGCTAGAACTCATATTCCTCGAACAACGGGTGTTCTTCAACCACATGCAGTAACTTGGTGGAATGAAAAAGTAAAACTAGTTGTCAAAGCAATGAGAAAAGCATTGCGTAAACTTCGCAAATTAAAATTAGTGGAATATCGCCCTCGAGTTCGCCAACCGAGATGTGGGGAAGAATAAAAGCTTTTAAAGGAGGCAGAAACGTTTTGACTCGGCCAATGATTGAAAGCAATGGCCAAGTTCACGGCGATCCTCAAACAGTCGCTGAAATATTGGCAGATCATTTTGCTGACATTATGTCGAACGATCTGTATAACCTGCACTTTTTAAGAAAAAAACAAACAATGGAATGTGTTACTGAGCATACTCCTCCTACACCGGACTCTTCCATTGAAAAAGATTTTTCAATAGAAGAAATGATGTTTCAGCTTGATCAACTTAAAGCCAGCTCCCCAGATCCGGACGAAATTCATAACATGTTGCTTCAAAATCTTCCTGCTTGCGCAAAATTTAAACTGTTTGAAATTTTTAACCAATGCTGGCGTCTTGGAACGTTCCCAAACATTTGGAAAAACGGACACGCTATAGCAATCCCTAAACCAGGTAGAGACTCCTTTGATCCAGAAAACTTAAGATTAATAGTATTGAACAATACCCCTGGAAAACTTCTTGAAAGGATGATTGCACGACAGCTAATCGTTCTCATGGAAGAGCGAAAATTCTTGGATCCCCGCCAATTCGCCTTCCGACCTGGAAGGTCTACCACGGATTATTTGACATTATGATGATGATGATGATGATGATGATGATGATGATGATGATGATGATGATGATGATGATGATGATGATGATGATGATGATGATGATGGAGCCCACCTCATTCCCCTATAAAGGTTTGAGGTAGTCGATTTATCTAATAGATAATTAGTGAATATACATTTGAACCAGGTAAGCAAACAAAACGATCTGGTTTTTGACACAGATATAAATTCCTGCGATAGTATTCAAATACAAGTTACAACTATTAAAAATATATGATTTTTCAAGTTATTGCCAAACCAAGAATCTCCAGTATCAATTTGCAACCTACTGTCAGTTACCAAGATGTTCATATCATTTTGGTCAAGCCGATATCCAGTTTAGCCCGCTACATTATTGGGGAACCTAACTAGGAACGCTTGAAAAAATAAAGAGCATGTAGAGGCTGCGTTTGTATAATATAAAAAGGCATATGATCTAACTTATAGGCGCCTAATTCTAAACCAACTGCGTGAGTGGGGAATAGAAGGAAAAATTTTCAAATTCCTAGAAGACTTCATGAACGATCGCACTGTTAGAGTCAGGATAGGAAATTGCGTTTCTACTCCCAAATCGTTAGAAAATGGTATAGTGCAAGGTTCAGTTCTAACTGTTCAGTAATTATCTTATTGCAATTTCATCCATATTTAAACAATTCGATGACTGTTTCCAGGTAATTGTAGACGCTGACGATATTGTCATCTTAGTTTCTCACAAAGACCCTGTATTTGCTAAAAAACTTTTGAAGAAAGCATTCAAAATTCTTCATAAGTGGTCAAAAGAAACAGGCTTCGAAATCTTTCAAAGTAAAACGAAAGCTATGTATCTTTGTAACATACGCTGCTCATACGGAAGCAGCCAAAACAGACTGTATGAAAAGATTCAAAATTATATGTTGGTGCGGAGGGGTTCGATACAGCGGAGAGCAAGCGGCCGTTATACGATTATATAATGCTTTAGTCAACTCAAAAATCTAATACGCATACGATACCCAGCGTGGAGCAGCATATCCAAAGCCACGACTTCACACAATACAAACGCAAGGAATGCGTGTATCGACAGGAGCATTTAGATCGAGCCCCACTGAAATAAAGCCCTATAAAGATATAAAGTCTGGCCGTCTGAAATTCCATCGATTTGGCAGCCCTGCATATGTTTTAAGAAATCAGCAACGTTGCCAAAGGTGCAAACATATGCGTGGTTACGTGATTTTGCAAATACCGTGGACCCCCGTTCGTTTGACCATTTTTAATCTGAACACTTTTTAATTTGAACCCCGTTGGTTTGCACGACGTGCAAATTAAAAATGGTTCAAATGTCATTCTCAACATGACATCATTTGCTTATGCAGACAATGCACATAAACACGATTTGTTTATACTGACCTAGCGTGTATAATCGGTTTTACATTTCGTTTTCCTAACGATTAAGATAGAAATCCGATCGGAAAATGCAATATTCGCACTTGCAACTGCCAACTAAAACAAACCACCAAAACAATAACAAAGAGTAGGGCGGCCAGTTCACACAGGTTTCAGCATATTTCGGGTTACCAGTTGTTCAAATTAAAAAGTAACCCCGTTAGTTTGCATGAGGAATCGTTCAAACGAACGGGGGTCCACTGTATCAGCAGCTTATTCTATGTTTCGTTTTGACTCCATTTTTATTGTTTATCATCTGTTAACATTTAAATTTGGAACATTTTCTTCAAAAATGAAGTATTGTTTCACATTCTGCTTAAGTTTAAACACAGAGAATTTTACACACATTAGCTTTTGTGGATTTTAGATAGTAGAAATTATCGCCGTAAGCAGCCTGTATTGTGTGAGCTTATTTAGTCACAGAACAAGATAGTCAAAACAATGTAAGTTTTAAGTATATAAAAAAAAGTTATAATACTTTCCGTTGAGAGGGACGTTTGACAGATCGATTGGAACTACTTGATGACAGTCGTCCAGACTTTACATTGATAGGGTTTTACACTGAAAGCATTCTTGTAGATGCTAGTGTACTTCCCCTGAGGATCCAAATGGAAATCGACCTGATCTGTTACGCTATGAAAATAAAAGCCACAATGAAAAGAGCGGAAGAATTAGCCAGGAAACGAGGAATACAATTAGTTGAGGTCGCCACCAGGTGTCTTTCAGACAATCTATGGAAACTCCCAACACCTAAAATTTGTTCTGAACCCCAGTCAGATAGTAGTAAGCACCGTACTGACATAGAAACAAGAATGAAATTCAATGAAATAAGAGAAACGAAATTTCAAGGCCACACCGCTTACTATACAGACGGCTCAAAATCGAAGGCAGGAACGGGATTTAGCGTGTTTTCGTCAGAGTGAAGTAGAAGAGCAAAATTCCCAGACACATTCTTTATTTTTTCGTCAGAGGCTCAAGCTATATTGTGGGCTGTTGAAAGAGCAAACGAGGACAATCTAAAAGCCGTAGTATTTTCAGACTCAATGAGTGTACTACAGGCGGTGAAAAGTGAGAGACCTGATCATCCTGTAGTCAAGAGTATTGCAGGTATTTGTCGTCAGAATTAAAACATAAAATTGCTGGGTTCCTACAAAAAGTGCAGTTTAAATTGACAATATCCTGAATACAGCTGTACCACTGAAAGATATGTGCAAGCAAATAAGACGAAACATCAGAATGCTTTGGGAAACAGAGTGGCAGAATAGAGCACAGAAATTCAGTAAAACAAAATACTGCGCTCAGAGATGGGCATGAGATCCATTTAACCGTTTGGAAGAGGTGGTAATAACTCGTCTTCACATTAATCATACGAGATTGACACTTGGGCATTTGATGGGAGGTCTTGACAACTCAATTTGCGAGGAATGTAATGTTCCGTTATCAGTCGAACACATTTTTAGCGACTGCATAAAATATATAGAAAAAAGAGAAAAGCACTCCATAGAGCCCCTAATCGAGAATACGATGATACGATATACGATACGGTGACGATGAGGCGAAATTAACAAAACTGTTGGACTATCTCAAAGATATCAATCTGCTATTTGAAATATAGAGCAAATAAAATTAGTTTAGGACAATTGGTTTAGTTGTAATACATAATTGTTATAGGTTTAATATGTTTAATATGGTTTAAATATATAACCAGTAGGGTTGCCAAGTGGCCGGTTTTTGGCTGGCCCGCCCCGTTTTTCACCTGCAAAGCCGGTGGCCGGTCAATCCTGCAATGCCGGTTTTCCGACATAGGAAGCCGGATTGGTACTTTTTTCCTGATTTGTTAAATTTTCTGATAAATTTATTAAATGATCCTGAGCAATGGATCATTGAAGATAGCCAGTTTTGCAGTGACAATATTTTGCTTCTTTTTAAATATTAAATTGTCCACCAGCACCAGAAGCAACTAGTTATCTTCTGGTATCTTCAATAATCCATGCAATGTTCGTTGTGGTTTCGATTCCGACGACTACCTAAATAATCATTAACGCACATTACACATTCCAGACAAATCCTCTAGTAACATGCTGCCACTAGTTTTGCTGCTAATTTGACTCAAACACACTTACCTTCGGATCCGTGCCCTTTCAATTCACTAAAAAGCGTTTATTAAAGCATTTTATTCAAGCATTTTATTCAAATTACGTAACTGACTTTATATCTTAAATTCGTCGTACCGTTTTAAAATCCGTCCATCAAAATTTTTCATCGTCCGAACTAAAATCACAATAATGTTTACGAAGCTAGCGCGCATGTATTGGTGTAGGATAGCACAAATGTTATTCTGCAAAATTTCTGCAGGTCATGCAAGTTTTCCCGGCTGCAGAATAACGACAATGCGTTGCGTGAGTTATTTTCATTTTATGAATGATGGAAATTGAAACGATTAGTCGACATTTTCTTCTTCGTCGCACATAAAACATAGGAAATTTGGTTGCTAGGAATTCTTTAATGAAAAATGGCATTTAAATAAATCTCAGCTCACTTTGATTGATCGCGTATGATAGTCAACAAACTAAAATATAAGGGAAAAACTAATTTTGCATTGTGTGTCAAAAAATCGCCGATATTTGTGTTGGATAGCACGGGAATAGGCAATTACGACGAAGCCGCAACATACCCTATCTCGTTAGTTTTGTACTTTAATTTTCGCTCGTTCAGGAAAAAATAAAAGAGGCCAATTTGACCCGAGGGTGCACAATAGTAATCTTCCCCTATAGAAATTCTTAAAAAAACCACTTAGTGTAAAAATTACACTGTACTAAAATCGTATTTATAGAATCGGTAATTTCTTTACAAGCGCTTCGTGCACTTTGCTTTACACGTTAGCGAACTTTCAACAAATGCTATCTTCTAACATCTCTGAATGGTAAATCTCGGTCAGACATACTCGTGCCAGCTACCATCTCACAATGATTATTGAGTGTATTAAGAAGGTATCAAGTTACTAACCGGAATCGACACACTCAAATGACTCAAAAATGTATCCCTTTCACACACATGAGTTCAAAGTAAACAGAGAATAAAAGGATATTGCATTACAATGTGCTTTATGAGATCAAGATGTTTTATGGAAGCCACTTTGTTTAGCCCTACTGACATGTGGAATAATTCATTTGTTTCTTTTCGGTATCTCTCCGCTGAATATAAATCATTGTACCTAGGTTAACATATATAATCCCAACGAAACTGTTGACATCTGCACAAGCAACTAATTATAAGTATTTATTTGAGCATGTCGTATCATTACAAGATTTTTCAGCCGTGGAAAGGCCGTGGAAAGTTCTCTTTGTTCAATAATTGATATATTGAATCATTGATATCTACAGGTCTGTCAAATAAACGGTCAATGGTTTTTGGTAGAAAATGTCTTATTAAATCTCGAATTGTTTTCAAACTAGAAATAACCAATATTAAAGCATCACGCAACAGGAACTATGGTAAAATGACTATTAATGGACCCTTTAGTACTTGAGTCGGCTTCTTGTTTGAATTATCTTGAACTGGTAATGCTAAACACCCAACCGATGGCACGTACAATATCAGAAACTTTCGATGAAGCTTAAAAAATATCAATTTATGTTGCATATCTGGGTCATTCCACGTGAAGTGACCGAGACAAAGTTCAAACGTGTAATCAACCTTCACGGATATAAACCAAATTTTGCCAGATTGTTCGTTTTCGGCCAGAAAGTAAAAATCGAAAATTTGGTGCCGATCGGACATTCCCACGATTAATGGGAGCACCTCAAATTAAAAAAAAATACACGTTTTTGTCAAATCCCTTTATTTTCATTTACTTATATCTCCGGAAATATTAGGTTTAAAAAGACACTATTTTCACGTTTTCAAAGGAAGTTAGGGTAAATGATTTTGAAATGGACCTAGTCGAATTCTGATCTTGAATGGACCTATTTTTAAATAAGAATTTTAGGATATAATTATCAAGTCTTTGTACTGTATTTATTTAGCTATTATGTTTATCTTTAATCATTTCTGAACGTAAATATACTAAAATTAAATTAAAATTATAGCCAAAATACTTTATTGCCGCGTATTTAAAAGTAGCTGTTTTTCAGCGTTTTGGCAGTCACCATAGAGTATTTTCAAACTGTTACTACCCGGAACCCTTCTGGTTTGAAATAAAACAATACTCTTAAAATGATGCTAAAATGTGTGTAATTTCAATTTAGGTATTTAAAAGTTCAGTAAAACCAGTAAAATCTTCAAATTCCTTAAAAATGTTAACCCCCTTTTTTGATCTTGAATGGACCTAGTATTGATTTTATAATGGACCTAGTTTTGCGCTTCGAGACATCACTGACGGTAGCTATCATTGCCTACCACTGACGAACTCGTCGTTGTATATTCATTGGAACTGCTTGTTGTGACTATAGTATCTCCGTTTATAATTAATCTATAAGGACGGGATATTGAAAGTAGGCTTGATTTATAGCCTAAATAAAAACTTAATTATATTGATAAAACAAACTATCACTCATCCTTTTTCGTAGTTGCTTCATAGTGTTTGTACATTGTAGCCTCTAGTTTTGAAACTAAAAAGTCTTCCTAATTAGTTAGCTAACATATGTCATTTTATGCTTAAAATAATATAAACTTAATTTGTACAAAATCAGTATTGCACAAAAATTTTAACCATCATTGATTGAAAGATAAGATGGATCAAAAGATAAGAGGGATACTAACTGCCTTCTGTTAAGGGGTTTCAATTTTTCAATTTGTTTTCAATTTTAAAAATCTTTAAAATCTAAATTTTTTTATTGATTATTTCGAAAGATTAACATTTTGACCATATGTGTTTGAAGTCGTTTGCATGAATTCCAAAGATTGACAAAGTTACAGCTATTTGTACCGCGCATGTCTGAAGCGATTAAACAACGAGTAAAAACTTCAACGTCGTTTTTCTCGAAACCAGGTTTTGAAAGTCGGTACCATAAATATCTCAAGAACGGCTCAAGCAATTCTTATGATTCTTTTTTTGTTTGAAAGCCAACAAAATTATCTAGTGTTTGACCCATTCTTTTCTTGATATTGTAATTTTTGTATTTTTTAGAAATATTTAAAGTCAATTTTTTCGCTTAAAAACCATACTTTTATGTATCAATGTCCGCCATTTTGTTATGTGTTCGGATTCTAAAAAAGGATAGATCAAACACGAGATAATTAAATGTTCTTTCATGTCGTTTTGGAATTTTTCAATTCGGATAAGCCCCCAGCGCCAATCCATGGTACCGCAATTCATGGTTTTTTTGAACGACTAACTTCAAGGAGCCGTAGGGGCAAGGGGAAGAGGTTCCCTTATGAAAACAAAATTGCAAATATTAGTATAAAATGCAATGTTTCGAATGCAAAAAAACCGATTCAATTTGCCTTTCGCGTTATCGAGAAAAAATATTTGAAATTAGGCAAAAAATATGGTGTAAAAGGTACTATGTCCCTTAAAAAACAGCTATTTTTGCGTCATTGGCATTTATCACAAAACCTGTTACACTTAAATTTTTCAATTGGATTTTACGTATTTGTTTTAGCACGAAGCAAAAGTGTAATCTATATAATCTATATAAATAGAGTAAAATTTTCCCAATTTGTTCGCCTTATGTAAAAAAAAACCTAAATTATGCTAAACGGGACAATTGTTGTATCATTAGAAGTAATGCTCAGAAGAATGAAACAAGTTATTTGAGAATACAATTCTGAAGATTTATATATAGCTTTATTGTATAGGAAACTCTAATATTGGAACTTCGAATTGAGTTACGAAGCTAATATTCCAAACTCTATTTAAAGTGGATATCCCTGCTTCTACGGGCAACATCGTAAAAATGGTTGGAATCAAATTTTTGTTTCATGGACAAATAACGTCCTGTATTTTCCATATAAATACAGCAAAAAGTTTTGCTGTAAGTTTAAGCTTTGACAAAACTCAGATGAGAAATAGTTTACACACGTTAATCAAGCATATACCAAAGCTTCAAAACACCTTTAGCGCGCTGACCGAAAACCCTAAGGCCAATAAAATTCAACCGGATCCTATAGTCACAAAATCAGACTCGTCTGAGTAAAAAGAAGCAGCCACTTCTGATGGTTAAGACCGTCAACTTCCTCACCCTCGTGAAACTTTGTGATGCCCAACCGTCCTACAAAACTACCCGGTTTGGCAATAAAATCATCTGTGCGTCAATGGAGGATTTAGAAATTAGATAAAGGCCTGGATAATGATATGGTGCAAAAAATATAAAATTTGGATCAATATTTGGACCATTTTCGAACTGGATATGCCTAAAAAAATAATATTGTATTTGATAATTTTCTTAATAGTTTAGTTAAAATAATTATGAGGCTCAGAATAAGGTAAAATTAGGCCATTACAAATATTTTATAAAGTTTTTGTCCTTCCGGTGTTGGGCCACTGAAGGGGGGGGGGGCAAAGTAAATTTTTTAATCGAGCAAAAAAACATGGGTTTTGAGCATTTTTATTTAAAGTTTAAGCGTTCACGCTTTTAATATATACGTTATTCTTGCTTTTAATATATACGTTATTATTTTCGATGCAAAAATGTACGAAAAGAAGACAAAAACGAGAGAATTTTTTTTGAACGATTTTCGGAAACTCCGAATTCGAATTTCCATTTCTGTTTCGTGCTAGAAGTGTTAAGTACACTCATTTTTCGAGTGGACGGACGGACAATTGATTTTATACTCATAGCCTACAAATTTTTTTTAGCCCCCCGATTTTTCAAGCCAATTTCCAAAGGGGGTTGGGGTGTCAAAAACTTAAAAAATATTTTGCAAAGACCTTATATTCCGCCGATAAGTAAGCAGGTTGACTTCACATCACCTTTTGATCGATTAACAGATAGATTAAAATCAGTTTAGTAAAATATTCAAAATCATGCAACCCGACTAACGTTGTACTACGTCATCCGTGGTCGCATCCTATACACAACCCCTCTGATTTTTTTCTTGGGGGATGTAAAGTTTTCTTTAAGCACCTCTCCCCTCTGACTTGTGACAAAATTAATACCTCCTTGTCCACCGAAATTGAGTAACTCTGAGATTCATTTTTGAAAATATTCATTTTTGAAACTTCCTATTTTCTATCTGGTACAGTTCTTCATCGACTATCATTTAAAATTAAAACCTAGTATCTAACCTTACCTTTAAACCTAGTAGAATTACCAAGCCTAATTTTTTCAAGCACCATTTACAGTATGATTTCGAATTTGACAACAAATGCGTGTCGCCTATGTTGCCAAAATCGAAACCGTGGCAAAATCTAGACCATTTTTTAACTGAAAAAATTGCATATAAATGTATCAAAAATTGAATAATTACCACTAATTAACGAATTTTTCACGATTGCAACGGTTTTATATTCAAAATGTTCGACAGGGGCTGTAGCAAACCTTTAGATACTTTGCAGTAAGACGTAGTCCTACGTCAGTAAAAGTCTGACCTTTCGAAATATGTAGTCACTAAATAAAAACTCGAACCCCACTGTACTTGGTAAACTACGTTTAATACAAGTTATATTACATATTATTAATGAATGGTTTAAATTTTTGAAACTAATAGGCGACATAATTTTTTATGACGTAGAAATCGTTTCAACCATATCTGAACAACAGGTAATAATAAATTCCCAATATACAAATGTCACACACAGATACATACATAACGCATATCAAGTCACTGAAACATTGTTCAATTGTTGGGCTGGCATAAAAACAAGACCCTCGGCGACTGTGACTGATTTCAAATTTTTCTGGCAAAAAGCGATATATTTAATAAAAGTTTCATCAATTATACATTTTTAAAGTACTGATAATGTAGAAAAAAGGTGGTACTTTCCAACAAATAGTAACATCACCACATATTATTTATAAATGACGAGTAAATTGAGCAGGAGTGCGAGTAGTGGTGTTAAAAAGCGCTAAATAGGTCCATTCAAGATCAATTACCCTACCCAAGAAGTTCGAAAAAAATGTTATTTTTGAGCACCAGTGCCGCCAAACATTTTTAAACCCAATTTGAAACTAAATTTACATTTTTGTTTCAATGAATACAATTTTATCTCAAAAATTCCAACTTCATCGTGTTTCGCTGATTTTTGACGTAGGACTACGTCTTTGTTTACTATACTGGGACTGGGTAGCACTTTGTGAAAATGAAAATAGAAGTGTAACGTTTGAATGAAAGATTTCAAATGGTAATAACTACTAAACTACTGAACGAAACTGGAAAATTCATATGTCGTTGGATAGATAAAATGACCAACAATTTTATGGAGAGGGTAAAAGAGCAACTTTATGGAAGGCGTAAGAGGGGGGGCTTCTATACAAATGAAACACAAATTTCCTCAAAAATCGAGAACTAATCAAGCAAATGGAACCAAATATGACATGTGGGGGTTTTAGAAGGAAGGATTTCTGACGTAGAACTACGTTTTACGCCAAGTTTTGAGATAGGGTGTCATTCCAAAAAGTCGAAAAATGCAAGCGTCACGAAAAATGATAGGTTTTGAGCGCTAATAGCTCAGTGGTTTTCCGATCGATATTCAATATTCTTACACCAATCGATCGGAAAATCTTCTAAGAATCGACCCAAACGAAAGTATGGATTCGTAATGTTGAACTATTGAAAAATTGCAAATAATTAACCTATGTTTTACCAGAATTCTCGCTTCGTGATTGGTTGTTGGAAACGACTTCATCAAAGTAGAAACGCGTTTTCACGCTTCGACTTATAATTCAGACAATTTTCAATAAATTTCCAAGATATTTACATCAATTGATCGGAAAATCCATTGAAAATATTGAAAATACAGAAAACTATTGATTTTCAATGCCCGTCATTGAAAAATTGAATTATTTTCATATTTTTGCCTTCCCTCGTCAGTGCTTCCCTAGCACGGATGACACAAATATATACGATATAAGCTATGGGTTAAGCTTCCTTATGATTGTATTTAATTTACGCCCTATAGAATCCGATCGAAAATTGTTGAGCTTCAGCTGTTGCTGCTTCCCACGGATTAGACAACGAAGACATGGAAATTCACCAATCGAGGTATTGGAGCAGGAGCTCTCGTTTCGCTGCCGTGAAGGAATATCTGCCTGCTGAAGTTCTAGAATTGGCAGGAAATATGCTGCTCGCGACAACGAAACGATCAGAATTATCGTCACTTGCAGCTGGCCATCCGCAACAACGAAGAGTTGAACAAATTGCTGTCCGGTGTCGCCACTGCTCAGAGAAGTGTTTTTCCGAACATCCAAGCTGTTTTGTTGCTGCCCAAGAAGACGGAAAAGAAGGCTTAAATTTCCAACAATCACGTCGACAAAATGTTCTTTTAAGGACAAAACATAATGTTCATGAAGATTTGAAGAATTTTCACTCACTGATTTTAATTCTATTTAATTTAGATTGATCTAATTGTTCGCTTCTTATCAAATAATTTTAACCGATCACCTCACGCGCTTTGGTTCGCTTGTTGTTGCTGGTTAAGAAGTTGGTCGTCTCGGAAGATACCAAAGCAGCCAACAAAATTCCAACTCCGAGTAGATGTGTTCCGTCACGCGTCAAAATGAATGAAACCATGGGTTTAATAAAATGAAAAAGTTTTAGTAACATCTTTTGCATCTTCATATAAGAATTTGTTCGTTCTTCAAAGAACGGTTTTCAGTAATTGATGAAACCTAGGAAACTTGGAACTTGGGGCTTTTCACTCGGTTTTCTTTAGCAACACAAATTTATCCATCACCAATGCTACAGTAATAATACGTAGAGTAATTTTTCTTTGGCAGCAAAAGGCTCACTGGTAACTTTGCTCTTTTGTTCAGACTGAAATTGAAATGCTCTATTTTATTTAACGTACATGATAGAATGAAGGACCATGAAAAATAGATGTGGCCGATTCTTATCGCTTGCTCTGGAACATAACACGAGGTAAGTCGGCGAACAGCATTATTCAAACGCTAGCTGAGGTGCTGCCAGGGCAAACGAAAGTCACGCTCGACTCGTGCACGTTTGCAGTGTGTGTGCAGTGCAGTGCGTAGGAGCTGGAGCACTCGTTTCGCTGCCGTGATGAAGTATCTGGCTGCTGAAGTTCTGGAATTGTCAGGAAATATGCTGCACGCGACAACAAAACGACCAGAAGCATCCCACGTCACTTGCAGCTGGTTACTTGGAGTGGTATTTCATCGTGATTCAGGACCATACACGAACGGCTTCGTTAATCTCATAGCTGCTGAAGCTTTCCGGCTGGTCCGTTGCAACAAGCCGTGCCTGGTTTGCGGTTATCGGTAATCCAATTTACCGCACAGAGAATTACGTTAAATGCGTTAGTGTAAGTTTATTGCAAGCTGGAGTGATGATAATCAAACAATCGGTCCTTTCAAGGGCCACACAACGATTGAAGAGTTTATTATATTTTCTTGCCCAGTAATACCATAATAACACAGCAAACGAGGGATAAGTTTAATTTTTCGCCATTGCGGCGGACGACCAACAAATGACGGGAATAAGTTTTCTGGTTACGGGCGACATTTTCTGCGACTTCCAAAACGTCTGCTGGTTGTAAATGCTTTACCAGTGTTCTTTTGTAAGCCGCAGAAAACTTGCGAAAAATTTTCAACTTTTTGAAAACTCGCGCGTACCGTCTACCGAGTACCAGAGGAAAAGCACTATTCAACGTAGAAACAGATCATAAATTTTTTTTTACTATTTGATTTAGTTACTGACTTGGTTTCGTTTTAATAAAATAGATTTTGTTCGTTCTTCAAAGAACGGTTTTTGGTAATTGATGAAATCTAGGAAACTTGGAACTTAGGGCTTTTCACTCGGTTTTCTTTAGCAACACAAATTTATCCATCACCAATGCTATACAGTGATAATACGTAGCGTAATTTTTCTTTGACAGCAAAAGGCGAACGGCTCACTGGTAATTTTGCTCTTTTGTTCAGACTGAAATGGAAATGCTCCATTTTATTTAACGTACATGATAAAATGAAGGACCTTGAAAAATAGGTGTGGCCGATTCATGTCGTTTGCTCTGCTACATAACACGAGGTGAGCCGGCGAACAGCATTATTCAAACGCTAGCTGAGCTACTGCCAGCATCTTATTGTCTAGACGCGACAAGGGAAGGAGCACCAAGGGCAAACGAGTCACGCTCGACTCGTGCACGGCTGCAGTTCCCGGTCGGGTTGGTCGTGTGCATTGGATGCTGAGGAAAGGGAAGTATGCTGAGCGTGTGTTGGAGCTGGAGCACTCGTTTCGCTGCCGTGATGGAATATCTGCAGCTGAAGTTCTGGAATTGATAGGAAATATGCTGCTCGCGACAAAAAAACGACCAGAATCATCCCACGTCACTTGCAGCTGGCCACTTGGAGTGGTATTTCATCGTGACTCAGGACCATACACGAACGGCTTCGTCGATCGCATAGCTGCTGAGGCTTTTTGGTTGGTCCGTTGCAACAAGCCGTGCCTGGTTTGCGGTTATCGGTAATCCAATTTACCGAACAGATAATTACGTTAAGTGCGTTAGTGCAAGTTTATTGCAAGCTGGAGGTATGATAATTAAACAATCGGTCTTTTTAAGGGCCACACAACGATTGAAGAGTTTATTATATTTTCTTGTCCAATTAATACCATAATAAACAGGCAACGAGGGAAAAGTTGAATTTTCCGCCATTACGGACGACCAACAAATGACGGAAATAAGTTTTCTGGTCACGGACGACATTTTCTGCGAAAATTATTACGATCACCAGTGCTGAAACGTGCGATACCAGCAATGATCAACAACAGCAGTGTTACTGCTGAGCATCAAGAAGCGCACATACACGGTCGCGACTTTACCGATATGCTTACACCGAAGTCTAGTAGAGGACTTCTAGGAGATGATTTCAAAAACACGAGGCTGGCACAAGCTATGGATAGGGTCACTAACCTCTACGAGTTCGTTAAAGCGAGAAGCAACGTCCACAATGAGATTAAGCAGCAAGTGATAAGTATTCAAACTGTACTGAATGCCGCCAAAAGGGAGTACTTAGCGCTGATGAACAGAGCCGCAACTGCTGAATTAGCGCTGTCAGAACAAGCCGAGATGGTAGAGGTCGGAGTACAGGTTACACCTCGGGCATTTCGTAACCTGCGCACCGAGAAACGAGATCGTGACTCATCAGGGGACAAGGAATCCCCAGTGGACAAAAAACGTAAGGACGACCAGGAGGGAGATAACGAACAGGAAGACTTTGACGAACTCGAAAGCCCAGCAGAAGAGAAGGAGGACAGCGACTGGCAGACCGTCGAAACGAGAAAAAAGAAAGAGATGGAGAAAAAAGCGAAAGAAAAAGAGCGAAAGGAAAAGGAAAGAGAGAAAAAAGAGGCGATGCCCTAATCGTTGCTGCAACGGGTAAATTGACATATGCCGACATTCTCCGGAAAGTAAGAGCCGACCCTGACCTGAAGGAGCATGGGGAGAAGGTGATGAAGACTAGACGCACTCAGAACGGTGAAATGCTGTTCGAATTAAAGAAAGACCCTACGGTCAAGAGTACAGCCTTCAAAGAGCTAATTGAAAAGGTTCTCGGCGAAGAGGCGAACGTGAGAGCCTTGTCTCAGGAGTCAGTAGTCTTATGTAGAAACTTAGACGAGGTCACAACAGAAGAAGAGCTAAGGAAGGTGCTGATGGAAAAATGTGACCTTCAGAGTGTACCAATGGCAATCCGATTAAAGGAAACGTATGGCCGCACGCAGACGGCAACGATACGACTCTCGCTAATGGCAGCTGAAGGGGTTCTGAAGCTGGGTAAAGTGAAAATGGGATGGTCTGTGTGCCCGCTCAAAGCCATTCTTCGCTCGAATAAAGAAACGGAGAGATGCTTCAAATGCATGGGCTTTGGCCACCTGGCGAGCAGCTGCGATGGACCTGATAGATTTAAGCTATTCGCTATGTGCGCGAAGCGGTGCTGCCACCTTCCCAAGTTTGTTCTATTTGTGAAGTCTGTGCACAGGTTTGTTAAAGAGTGAAAAGGATAAACAAAACTTTGCACCAAATCTTCACAAACTTTCCATGTGGCAGTTCCATGAGAGTACAAGAGATCGATTTGTGCTTACATAGCGAATGCAGGAAATGCGATCAAGAGGGACACTTTGCTCTGAATTGCAAAAACCCTCCAAGATGTTTGCTCTGCAAAACAGAAAAAGACCACGCGACGGGAGGGTTCAGATGCCCAGAGTTTAAGAAGGCGGCAGCGTGCCAGAAATGATAGTAGTCTAAATCAACCTCAATCATTGCGACACTGCGCAGCAAATGTTGTAGCAGTCGACGACAGAAGCAAAGTGCGATGATGCAATTATTGCGGAGCCGTATCGTGTTCCTCTCGATAACGGTAACTGGGTGGCGGACAAAGCAGCTACGGCTGCAATTCACGTAATGGGAAGATTCCCGATCCAGGAGGTAATAGACAGATCGCATGAGGGGTTCGTGACTGCCTAAGTCAATGGAATCTATATACCCGAGCAGGAGCGAAGTGCAAAATAATATCAAGATGTGTTATTGAAAATCGAATAACTCATATCAAAATTTGGTCTTGTTTTGCCAGACATAGTTGGTAAAATAACAAAAAATAATACCAAAATTTCAATCCTTTAAGGCCAAAAGAATAACTACTTGTGTTATTTGAATAACAAAGCAATAACATGACTGTATTCAGGGTTCAGAATAACATATTTTAGTATTATTAAGGTATTGAACAACAAATGTAGTAGTATATGAGATTTTAAAAAATCATTTTATAAAATATTTATAATCTAAAATTTCTTTAATCAATAAAAGAAATTGTATGAAATATATCGAATGTCATTTTAGGCCATAATAAGATATGATAACAAAATCAGTTATTAAAATCATCTTACAACCACTGTTTTAAATATCTGCTCAATAACAAAATGTGTTATCAATATATCTCCATATCTATTCAATAACAAAATATACTATTATAACACAGTTTGATATTGTTTTTATATTATTTTGCTCTTCGCTCCTGCTCGGGTATGCAGCTGTTACGCTCCACCAAGATGGACTATAGATCAGTTTCATTATATGCTAAATGAGCTAACTGAAGAGCTTATCGGAAGGAGGCCGATCATCATCGGAGGTGACTTCAATGCCTGGGCAGCGGAATGGGGAAGTAGATGTACAAACGCAAGAGGGTACAGTCTGCTAGAAGCTCTAACGAAGCTAGACGTTACACAGTGTAACGTAAATAACACTAGCACATTTAGAAGGAATGGCCGTGAATCCATTGTCGGTGTTACTTTCTGCAGCCCGCCGCTAGCAGTAAGCATGAACTGGAGAGTCAGTGAGGACTTCACGTACAGCGACCACCAGGCGATTCGATATACCATTGGGTGCAAGAATCCCGTGGTACCACGAAGAACTAGGGACGGACGGAAGTGGAAAACGAAAATGTTTGACAGAGAACTGTTTGTCGAGGCTCTACGTGTCAATAGTGACTCCCTGGACCTGACAGCGGATGAACTGACAGAAACGCTAGCAAAGGCATGCGATGTATAGTAAACGGGAGCCTAGAAACAGACGGACTCCTGCTTACTGGTGGAATGACGCACTCGGGGAACTTCGTGCTGAACACCTCTGAGAGAGAGAGGCACCGAGAATAGTGCACCGGGTGGCCAAGGCAGCACTGAAACAGGCAATAATGCAAAGCAAATCTAACTGCTTTAAGGAACTTTGTCGAGATGCCGATGCTAACCCCTGGGGTGACGAATATAGAGTTGCAATGGCAAGGATAAGAGGTCCAACGACGCCCACAGAAACGTGTCCAGAGAGGCTAAAGATCATCATTGAAGCACTTTTCCCGGAGCACGATACAACGATTTAGCCGCCTTGTCCATACGGTGAAGTTGAGAAGATTGACGCCGATGAAAGACGAGTCTCCAACGAGGAACTCGTAGCTGCCACGAAAAGTATGAAAGTTAGGAAAGCGCCTGGCCCAGATGGAATCCCCAATGTAGCGCTGAAAGCGGCACTGCAGGCATTTCTAAACATGTTTAGATCGGTTTTACAAAAATGTCTGCAGGAAGGTTGTTTTCCAGATCCATGGAAGACACAGAGGTTAGTACTCCTACCGAAACCGGGAAAGTCGCCGGGAAATCCAGGTGCTTACAGACCCATCTGTCTGCTGAACACACTCGGTAAACTCTTGGAGAGAATTATTCTCAACCGGCTTATAAAATACACGGAGAGCGAACATGGACTGTCAGAGAGGCAATTCGGATTCAGGAGAGGAAAGTGTACAGTAGACGCCATACGTACAGTGATCGAAAAAGCTGAGAAGGCAACCAAGTAGAAAAGAAGAGGAAATCGACACTGCGCCGTAATCACGATTGACGTTAAGAACGCTTTCAATAGCGTCAGTTGGCAAGCTATCGCTGCAGCGCTGTACGCAATGAGGGTCCCTGCCTATCTGTGTAGGATCCTCAATAGCTATTTCCAGAACCGCTTTCTGGTTTATGAAACGAACATCGGCCAGAAGGCGTTCAGGGTTACCGCGGGGGTTCCACAAGGCTCACTTCTCGGCCCATCGCTCTGGAATGCTATGTACGACGGTGTACTAACACTGAAACTGCCTAGAGGTGTGGAAATCGTCGGCTTCGCGGACGATATCGTAACGACGGTAATAGGCGAAACTTTGGAGGAGCTTGAATTGCTGGCATCCCAGACAACAGACGCGATCGAAACCTGGATGAAAGGAGTAAAGTTGCAAATAGCCCACCACAAAACAGAGGTACCATTAGTTAGCAACTGTAGAGCGGTGCAACGGTTGGAACTCAACGTTGGTGAGCGCACTATAGCCTCTAAGCGTGTGCTGAAATGCTTGGGTGTGATGGCCGACGATCGGTTGAATTTCAACAGCCACGTCGACTATGCCTGCAACAAGGCGGCCAAGGCCTTCAACGCGATTTCCAGAATCATGCCGAACAGTGCTGGTCCAAGCAGCAGCAAGAGGCGTCTTCTGGCTAGCGTATCCTGCGCAATCCTGAGATACGCAGGCCCACCATGGAACGCAGCGCTAGAAACCCACCGGAATAAGACAAAGCTAAACCGTACCTTTCGGTTGATAGCCATACGAGTTGCTACTGCCTACCGAACCATCTCGTCGGAAGCAGCTTGTGTTATCGCCGGAATGATCCCTATTTGCATTACACTGGCCGAAGACAGTGAATGTTATAGGCGGAAAGGTACTAGAGGAATACGTAAACGGATGAGTGCGGAGTCGGTAGCCAAGTGGCAACAAGGGTGGAACATTGCTGTGAATGGAAGATGAACGCACAGGTTGATACCGAACCTGGTCAGTTGGGTTAACAGGAAGCACGGAGAAGTGAACTTCTACCTGACGCAATTCCTATCAGGAATACCTCACCATGCCCTCTGCCGATCCAGGACGATATGTTCTGGATCAGCCTATGGGTCCACCTACCATGGTCGGTGCGATCCCATTCCGCCTGCCAACGCCTAATAGAGTCCAGCCTAACTCTGTCCCTAGCGCCCCTGACGTTCCTCTGCCTATGGCACTCGATATCCTCACCTAGGAGTATGCATATTGGAATCATGGCTGCAATAACCCCAATCGCATCCAACGATATCGTAAGGTAGCCGCACGCAACGCGCAATGCTAACAGCCTGAACACCTTGTTCAGACATGCCTGATTGCGCTTACTCTCCAAAGCCGGGGCCCACGCCGGTGCACCGTATCGTAACACCGACATGGCAACGCTGGCCATCAGGCGTCTCTTACTGCTGCTAGGACCGTAGCCATTCGGCATGATCTTAGACAGCGCAGTGACCGCCGTTGACGCTTTACCACAAGCATAATCCACATGGCTGGTGAAGTTCAGCCTGTTGTCTGTCATGACACCCAGGTACTTCACACTTCGTTTGGAGACAATCACCTGTCCCCCCACGATTATTTTTGCCTCCAGGGCCGCCTTTCGGTTGCTGACTATCACAGCTTCCGTCTTATGGTGGGCCAATCGCAGATTGACGCCCGCCATCCAACCCTCTATTATGCTTATGGCGTCTGATGCCAGCATTTCCACCTCCTCAAGAAACTCGCCTACCACTGTTAGGACGATATCATCGGCGAAGCCAGTGATATCGACCCCAGTGGGTAGTTCGAGCCTCAGCACCCCATCGTACATGGCATTCCAAAGCGTGGGGCCGAGAATCGAACCCTGTGGAACACCCGCTGTCACTTTGTACCTCTTCGCCCCGTCCGCCGTGTCGTACACTAGCGTCCGGTTCTCGAAGTAACTCTTAAGCAACCTGCATAGATGATCCGGTACCCTCATCCTATGCAGCGCTAACGCAATTGCACCCCAGTTAGCGCTGTTAAAGGCGTTTTTGACATCGATTATGACTATGGCACAATACCTGTCGCCTCGCCTTTTCCGTTTCATAGGCTTCTCGCCCCTCTCCACCACGGACTTTATGGCATCTACAGTGGACTTCCCCTTACGGAAGCCAAACTGCGTGTTTGCCAGTCCGACATCACTTTCCGTCACAGGCGTTAGCCTGTTTAGGATTACCCGCTCTAGCAATTTGCCTAGCGTGTCCAATAGGCAAATTGGCCTGTACGACGAGGGATCACCAAGCGGTTTCCCCGGCTTTGGCAGCAGCACCAATCTTTGGACTTTCCATTTGCCTGGAAATTCGCATACCTCTAGGCAACTCTGAAGCGTCTCTCTAAACATATCGGGATATGCTTGGATCGCCGCTTTGAGTGCCTCGTTCGGAATCCCGTCAGGACCGGGCGATTTCTTCGTTTTTAAACCCCTGGCAATTACGATGAGTTCCTCATTCGTGACCGGATTGAGGACATCATTCGATTGACCGTACGGGGTCGGAGGCCACCAAACTGGATCGTGTTGCGGAAAGAGCCCTTCCACGATGACTTTCAGCTTTTGGGGCAGGTTTCCTGCGGCGCAGATGTACCCTTCATCTTTTTCATTACCACCTGGTATGCACCTCCCCAGGGGTTTGAATCCGCATCGCGACATAGCTCCTAGAAACAGGATTTCTTGCTACGCCTAACCTCCTTCTTAAGCGCCGACCTTGCCGCTCTAAGTTCGACTCCCCGAGCTTCAGCATCTGCATCGGTCCGGGCCCTCTGCGCTAGCCTTCTCGCTCTGTGGCACCTGGAACGGAGCTGGGCAATGGTATCACTCCACCAGTATACCGAGCGACGACCGTTCATTGGCTGCCCCGTCCTAGGCATAGTGGTATCACATGCCCGTACTAGGACGTTGGTCAGCTCACGAGCACTCAGGTTCGAGCGGGTGCTCCCTGCACTGAGTGCTTCAACGAACAGGTCTTTGTCGAAGGACTTCACTTTCCACCTCCTCTCTGTCGACTTCACCCCGCGTGGCCGTAGCGCCCGTCGTTCAATCGTGTACCGGATAGCTTGGTGATCGCTATGCGTGTACTCATCTGACACCTTCCAGCCCATGTTGGCAAGCAACGTTGGGCTGCAGAAGGTGATGTCGATGATCGATTGTTGTACCCCCCTACAAAAGGTACTGACGGATCCCACGTTAGCCAGACTTACATCCAGCTTGGACAGAGCTTCCAGCAAGCTTTGTCCCCTCGGAGTAGTGCACCTGCTACCCCATTGGACAGCCCAAGCATTGAAGTCTCCTCCAATGACAACGGGCTTGCGGCCCGTGAGTTCGTCGGTGAGCACGTCTAGCATCCGGTCAAACTGCTCCGGCGACCACCTAGGTGGAGCGTAGCAGCTACAGATGCAGACGCCATCGACCACCGCGATCACGAACCCCTCTTGGTCGGACGACACCACCTCCTGGATCGGGTATCTACCCATCACGGCGATCGCTGCCATCCGACCCTTGTCGATAACCCAGTTTGTGCCTCCACGGGGGACCCGGTAGGGATCCGCGATAATGGCAATATCGCACCCCGTTTCGGCTGCCGTTTGCCAAAGCAACTCCTGTGCCGTTTCACAGTGGTTTAGGTTAATCTGTATAACCTGCACCCTTATCGTTGCAATGCCCGCCTATAAGCCGCACACAGTGGGCCACCTGTGGCATGCTTATTTCCCGCTTCGACTGTGCAGAGCAGGCACCTGGGGGGTTTGCTACATCTCCTGGCGAAGTGGCCATCTTCGCCGCACCGCCTGCACAGCTTAGACCGATCGGGGGCCTTACACTTGGCCGCCCGATGGCCAAAGCCCATACACCTGAAACAGCGTTCGATACGCCGTTTCGACACCAGTGTACACACTGACCACCCTACCTTAATTTTGCCGGACGCCAACATCTTGTTGGCGGTTTCCTCCGGCACGTTTAAGGTTGCGGTTTGCATATCTCCATATGCCTTCCGCAAGCGGATGTTTGCGGGTGCCACATCAACCTTAAGCTGATCCCGCAGAGCATCACTCAGGTCCACTGTCGTCGTAATCTCGTCGAGGTTTTTGCACTCGACCAGAACACGCTGCGACAGCGCCTTTACCTGGCCCGCTTCGCCCAGGGACTGCTCTACCAGTTTCTGGTAATTCGAACTCTGGACCGTTGGGTCCTTTTTAAGCTCGAAGAGCATATCCCCTGCCTGGGTTCGGCGGGTCTTTACTACGTTGGCCCCAAGCTCCTGCAACTTGGGGTCCACCCGAACCTTACGCAGTAGTTCGGCGTACGACAGCTTACCTGTCAGCTTCACTACTAAGGCGTCGCCCTTATGGACGCGCCTTGGCTTTGGCTTTGCAGCCGCAGCCTCGCTCGGTTTCGGCCTCGGCGGTTTAGGCGGTTTACGCCTAACCACCTGCCATTCCTCCTCCCCGGTCCCGGAAGCACCATCCGGGACCGCCTCCGCGCGTTCGCTGGTAGAGGCGCGAGCCGAAGACCGCTGCCTCTTGGCTACCAGCGTTGGTCCATGGTCGGGCGTAGCCGCCTTGCGCTTGGCAAGCGGCGTACGCGCCTGACTAGGCATGGCCACAGACTTAGCGGCTATGACCAGAGCTTCGGCGATTTCGCATCGCTGCAGAAGCTCTTGCCTCTCCACCTCGGCAGCTATGACGGTAGAGCGGAGGCTCACCGCCAGCTTTTTAATGTCGAGGTGGACATTTGACCTAGAGTTGATGAACGAGTACAACTCGTCCACCAACCTTTTGGCTTCCTCCAGCTTGCTACTGGCTCGAGGAAGCCCAACTTCGCCCTCAAGAGGGTGCACCACGCCCTCCGTTGACATTTGCCTACCGCTGTCGCTCGCCCTCTTGGCTGAGCTAGCAGCGGTGGCCACCTGCGTTCTAACTGGGGTGTTAGACTGGTGGAGTCAACTTCCTCTTCGGTATCGCCCCCCTTTTCGGGGGGCTTCCCTATATGGGCTGTGTCCCCGATTTCGGCGGGCTTCCCTTCTTGGGTCGCGCCTCCGATAACGGGTCTTTGCTGTTGGTGACCTGGCCAACTTATTACTTTTGGCAAAGATATCATCTTTGTCACTAGTAGCACCCGTATTCGATCCCTCATTAAAATTTAAATACTTTTCCATTCGAAAGAGTCCCAACTCTAGGCCGCTATCTCCACTCGTAATTGTGTAGTCGCCTTAACGATCCCATGGTGATCTATGCAAGCAGGGAGGCCATGGCTAGGGACACTCCCCCCTACCCATCATGGGGGCAGGGATGTCAGCATCCGATCAGCGTTAGTCAGGAATGTATCATCGGAGCCTACACCACCGCACTTTGACGTGAGTGACGAGCTTTGAACGTACCTAGAGACCAGCCACGGTTTTAACGGGACGGAAGGCAGCTGTACCATTAGCCTACTCGCCGTTTCAGGAAGGTACCACCCTTCCTTACATAAGTTAGTAGAATAGCACAGCCGTCAGCCCTGTAGCGCCAAATCCAAACGTTTATTCCCGCCCGTCCAGTACACCATAATTAGGATCTTCCTGGAACCGATCCCAATGTGCCCATGGCACTCCTGACCCGGCTTTTTTGCTTAAAGTCCTGAGCTCTAACAGGACGCTACTACGTCCGCAGCTGGCTTATAGGAATTGAGCCCCGCTCGCCTCTTTACACCACTGCGCCACGCTAACCGCAAACACTACGGCGCCCGCAGCTGGCTTATAGGAGTTGAGCCTCGCTCGCCTCTTTACACCACTACGCCACGCTACCCACAGGCACAACGTGCCCCCCTTTCCCTGTTAGCACACAACTGAGGGTGCAACCAAAGACTGGTATTTGCTCGACCCTAGGCCCAGTTGCGTCCCGGCCGGTACCGCGTGGAGGTAGGGATAAGAGTTCCCGCTCCCATCTTAGTGGCTATACGGAGTCGCGCAAAGTCGAATGCGACTTTGTTCGGCGCCTTAACCTCGCTGGGTTAGGGCCTTAACCGGCCGCGGTAAAACCCTTTTTTTTGTATTGTTTATGCAGGGAGAAAATCTTCATAGACAGCACCTTCGCGGTGCCGAACAGGATTCACATGGTGCCAACATGTGCCTACCTACTAAAAACTATCCTGCTGCCCGTTCCTGAACCCCTACCGGAACTACCGTTAGGTTTTACTTCAGGAGGGAGGACGTGCCGAAGCACTCCGACTTGTCCGTTGCGTGTGTGAGTTCACACAACACCCTTGCCCTTGCATACCGCCACTACCCTTCACCTAGGGCCTGGGCTGCCCAATCAGCCCATTACTGACCCTAGCAAGCTATGTCAGGCCCTGTCGTTGCAGCCGTTCTAGCCGTTGCAACTCCGTTATCACCGCCGTTGCCGCCCTATCGACGGCACCCCATGCGCGCTGCTCAGCGCACATTCTCTGCACAATGTTGTCGGCGTTGGTGTCTTCCCCAACGACCGCAAGCATCGCCCGCCGAGTGGACGTAAACCGCTGGCAGTGAAAAATTACATGCTCCGCCGTTTCCTCGGCTACCGTATAAACGGGGCAAAAGGGTGAATCTACCCGCCCGCGTGTATGTAGATACTTCTTGAAGCAACGCCTAATAGAGTCCAGCCTAACTCTGTCCCTAGCGCCCCTGACGTTCCTCTGCCTGTGGCACTCGATATCCTCACCTAGGAGTATGCATATTGGAATCATGGCTGCAATAACCCCAATCGCATCCAACGATATGGTACGGTAGCCGCACGCAACGCGCAATGCTAACAGCCTGAACACCTTGTTCAGACTTGCCTGATTGCGCTTACTCTCCAAAGCCGGGGCCCACGCCGGTGCACCGTATCGTAACACCGACATGGCAACGCTGGCCATCAGGCGTCTCTTACTGCTGCTAGGACCGTAGCCATTCGGCATGATCTTAGACAGCGCAGTGACCGCCGTTGACGCTTTACCACAAGCATAATCCACATGGCTGGTGAAGTTCAGCCTGTTGTCTGTCATGACACCCAGGTACTTCACACTTCGTTTGGAGACAATCATCTGTCCCCCCACTATTACTTTTGCCTCTAGGGCCGACTTTCGGTTGCTGACCATCACAGCTTCCGTCTTATGGTGGGCCAATCGCAGATTGACGCCCGCCATCCAACCCTCTATTATGCTTATGGCGTCTGATGCTAGCATTTCCACCTCCTCCAGAAACTCGCCTACCACTGTAAGGACGATATCATCGGCGAAGCCAGTGATATCGACCCCAGTGGGTAGTTCGAGCCTCAGCACCCCATCGTACATGGCATTCCAAAGCGTGGGGCCAAGAATCGAACCCTGTGGAACACCCGCTGTCACTCTGTACCTCTTCGCCCCGTCCGCCGTCTCGTACACTAGCGTCCGGTTCTCGAAGTAACTCTTAAGCAACCTGCATAGATGATCCGGTACCCTCATCCTATGCAGCGCTAACGCAATTGCACCCCAGTTATCGCTGTTAAAGGCGTTTTTGACATCGATTGTGACTATGGCACAATACCTGTCGCCTCGCCTTTTCCGTTTCATAGGCTTCTCGGCCCTCTCCACTACGGACTTTATGGCATCTACAGTGGACTTCCCCTTACGGAAGCCAAACTGCGTGTTTGCCAGTCCGACATCACTTTCCGTCACAGGCGTTAGCCTGTTTAGGATTACCCGCTCTAGCAATTTGCCTAGCGTGTCCAGTAGGCAAATTGGCCTGTACGACGAGGGCTCACCAGGTGGTTTCCCCGGCTTTGGCAGCAGTACCAATCTTTGGACTTTCCATTTGTCTGGAAATTCGCATACCTCTAGGCAACTCTGAAGCGTCTCTCTAAACATATCGGGATATGCTTGGATCGCCGCTTTGAGTGCCTCGTTCGGAATCCCGTCAGGACCGGGCGCTTTCTTCGTTTTTAGACCCCTGGCAATTACGATGAGTTCCTCATTCGTGACCGGATTGAGGACATCATTCGATTGACCGTACGGGGTCGGAGGCCACCAAACTGGATCGTGTTGCGGAAAGAGCCCTTCCACGATGACTTTCAGCTTTTGGGGGCAGGTTTCCTGCGGCGCAGATGTACCCTTCATCTTTTTCATTACCACCTGGTATGCACCTCCCCAGGGGTTTGAATCCGCATCGCGACATAGCTCCTGGAAACAGGATTTCTTGCTACGCCTAACCTCCTTCTTAAGCGCCGACCTTGCCGCTCTAAGATCAACTCCCCGAGCTTCAGCATCTGCATCGGTCCGGGCCCTCTGCGCTAGCCTTCTCGCTCTGTGGCACCTGGAACGGAGCTGGGCAATGGTATCACTCCACCAGTATACCGAGCGACGACCGTTCATTGGCTGCCCCGTCCTAGGCATAGTGGTATCACATGCCCGTACTAGGACGTTGGTCATCTCACGAGCACTCAGGTTCGAGCGGG